>NC_137063.1:4473312-4760812 GCF_032717465.1 Coenobita brevimanus | reverse complement strand
AGGTGGGGGTCGGCTGGAGTGAAAGAACTTAATAGCTACTCTCCCTTGAAACAATTGGCGCGCGGAATAAACGTGCAGTATTCAAAACATTCACAAACATTCGAGAATGACACCCGCGGTTTGGTCCAGTTTTTGCAATGTCATTCTGGGATGACACCCATGGTTAAAGGGTTAACTAAGACTAACCTTGAATCACTATTGTCTGATAATAACAACGAATGTGCCAAATCAAAGTTTTGAGATAAACAGTATTAAAAATCTGTTTTGTTGTAACTCATTAACCAGTGGCTCAATTTCAATAAACAATGTCTCAAAAAATAGGGCCGGTAAAATACCTTAAGACATATAAGAATAAAACAGAAAATGTATATCAGCCTATAATGCTGTTCAGTTATTAACCCCATACCATAGTAACTCTCTCTCTCTCTAAACACTATTTGAATATAACCACAAAATGAAAAGATGGACAATCACTAACCCATGTACACTAGTGCTGCATGTACTTAAGTGCTGTGGGAAAGGGTTAGGATTAACAGTAGTCTAGTATATCGTCGGTCTACTGCCTTCTGTTGATCACTAACCTGTTTCACATTAGGACCAGTGCCTCACTTGTCAGTTTCCACTGATCCAGTTACAATCACTTTGTCGAATACAGAATGAGCTCTACACTCACCTAAACCATGAATGCCAAGTAATGATGATCAACAAACATCATAAGTCACACTGGCATACTCAACATAATGACTAATCATATGTGACTTGGGTGATTTGTGGCTCTTGACGCAAGTCCACTTCATAGAAACACTTTTCACATAACTGGCAATGTAACTGTTCTGTCTGTTACAATCACTCATTGCCCAAATAGATGTAAATAGATCACTTACTTTATCACTGCCAAAGTTGTTGAAGCAGCCACACTTACAAGGAGGACTGATTTTCCTAGCTGGCAATTCCTCACGTTTGCTTTCCCAGCATTTCGTTTTTGCTTGGAAACTGCATGTTTCCAAAGATGGACCACGTTTTCACTTCTGTGTGTGCTCAGGGACCTCCTTGTCATCATCACTATGCAAGTCACTCATGTTGCGATGTAAATAACGGTTAATCTGAGATGAAAATAATGTAACAAACCAAAAACACAACTGTGTGGCTTACAACGCAAACAGAACTGGGAGGGCAGGATCTGCCCACCCCCACTTGCCGACACACCCACAATACATGGACACTGATTGGCGTGAGTGTGACGTCATCATGAGAGCTACTGCTCATTGGCAGCCTGGAGGAGTGCTTGCTGGTATGTTCGTCTTTCTTCCACTACAACTTTCTTTGGGATGGACACAGGCCACGTGTACCAACCTGCAGCGTGTTGGGATGAGAATCCACCTTGTTGTATAGGATTTTCAGCCATGTTGTAAAGATGAATAGGCTGTGAAATGTTTCCACTGGATAGAAAAATGGTGGATGAGTGTGTTGCAATGAATAGGCTGTGAAAACGTTTCCACTGGATGGAAAAATGGTGGATGAGTGTGTTGCAACCTAAATCTCAATTTTAGATATCTGACACATTTCATCGTTATTCGCCTAAACGCCTCAAATGAAATGGAGGAGGAGGAGAAGGAAAGGACAGGAGGAACTAGTCCATACAAGGAGGGTAGAAATGTTGCAAGATGATGGAAAAAAAGTAGAATATAAGGGAGAAGTGGAGGAGTGATTGGGTAAATATGATTTGCAGCAGATGGGGGATGTGGAAGGTGTGTGCAAGATATTCACAGAAGAAATCTCCAGCATGTGAGGTGGTGTGTGAGGCGAAGAGAAGACAAAAGGGAGTGCAAGGAACATCATGGTGGAATGAAGAGGTGGGACAGGCTGTGGTACAAATGAAGAAAACATATACAGTACTCGTCAGAAGTATTCAGCGTTGTCCGCCGGGCGCGCAATACTTATGGCCCAAAAAGAATCACCCATTTTTGGGGGTAAGAATTGAGCCACAAGTTTGAGCTCCAAGCATGACGTCACGGTAGCCTGAGGCCTTCTGACACGCTGGTTGGTTCCCGCCTCAGTCGCCCACAGGCTGCCTGAGAGAGAGGAACTCCGCCGAGTGTCCCTCTCAAATTGCGCCATTTTTTACCGAGTGTCCCGCAGTGTTTTGGCCTTTAAAACTTTGTTATGGCACCTACCCGTGAACTATCGAGTGAAATCATATCCCAGATCATTGCTCTAAAGGAGGCAGGCCACCAGACAAAGGAAATTAGTGAATTGGTAGGTGTGGCACGATCGACAGTGCGTCGTTGGTGTGCGCGGTTTCGGGAGGAAAACAGTGGTGAAGTTCCCACAAAGAAACCGAGGTCTGGTAGGCCTAGGAAAACTTCCCCAAGGTCTGTTAATGTTTTAAAACGTGCAGTGGAGTTTAATCCTCGTGTGAGTGCAAGGAAAATTAAGGAGAGCAACCCAGAAGTGTTTGGTGAGGTGTCAGTGAGAACAGTGTCTCGTAGAGTGCATGAGCTTGGTTACACAAGTCACAGGCCTGTGAAAAAGCCTCTTCTCTCTAGCAGCCAGAGAATTCATAGGCTTGCCTTTGCTAATAAATATCTAAACTGGGGTGAGGAGCAATGGTTGTCAGTGTTGTGGTCTGATGAGGCAACGTTTAGTGTTACCTGTAACAGAGGAGCACACAAAGGTAGTGACCCACTTGACCCACGGTATGTAGAAAGCACAGTTAAACATCCTGATTCACTCATGGTATGGGGTTGTTTCTCAGGGAAGGGTTTGGGGAAGCTTGTTGTACTTCCCAAGAACCTCAGAGTGAATCAGGATGTTTACCTGGAGCTTCTGTGTGATCATTTACCAGACTCCTTCGAGCTAACAGGTGCACGAGTGTTTCAGCAGGACGGTGCACCTGCTCACAAGGCCAAATCGGTCACCAATTGGCTTCGTGACTGCGAGGTATCATTCATGACAGACTGGCCAGGAAATAGCCCAGACCTCAACCCGATTGAAAACCTCTGGTACCTCGTAAAGAAGTCTCCAAGGGAAGGACGTGAGCTCTCTGCCTAAGCTGGAAGCCGCCATTCGTGACTCCTGGGACAAAATACCGCTCCAGCACCTAAGGAACCTCGCCCTTTCACTTCCAAGACGTCTCAGGTCCGTGAAGAAACGTAAAGGCTACCCTACGAAGCACTAAAGGTAAATAAAATGCATTATTTATATGTTTTTTCAATGTTGAAAGGTTTGTTTCTCAGGAGGGACGCAGGGCGCTCCATACTTCTGACGAGCACTGTAGTGAGTGGATGAGAAAGAGGGGCATGGAGGAAGTTGAAAGACTGAAGAGAGTTACATGCGCAGGCGAAAATATTAGTCTATCTATCTATCTATCTATTGCCAGATGCCATAATCCCGTATGGGGTGGCCATTTGACTCTGAGTTATTTGTTTTACAGGGAGGGGCACTAACCCTCCACCAACCCACTTGACAAATAGGGACCATGTATAGTTTGGTTATATGGTTACCACCCAGCATTGTAAATGGTTTCTCGGCTTACAGGAAACCATTTGGCTTGTCACTCAATGTAAAGTACCAGTAAGAAAGTAAGAAGAGAGTGGATGACGAATTTGGGGGGAATTTGAGTGTAAAGTGGAGGAAATGTAAGAAAATGTTCTGGAAAGAGGCAGAGAGTTAGACAGGGTGATAAAGAAGTAAGACTGGGACTGAAAGATAAAAATGGTACACTGTTAGTGGAGAAGGGACAAAATGTGAGAATATGGAGGGAACACTTTAAGGAATTGCTGAACATAGAGAATGAAAGTAATGCGAGTATAAGTGGCTAGGGAATGGCTGGGAGGAGGAGGGAGGTGTGAAGAGAGGAAGGAATCGGAAGGATGGAAGTAATGTAAGCCATGAAGAAAGTCAAAATGGAGAAAACCCCAGGAATTGATGGAGTGTGTGGCAAAATGCTGAGGCATGGGGGAGACATAGTAGTAGAATGGATATGGAAGATGTGCAGACTGGCCTGGGAGAAAGGTAGAGTCCCAGAGGATTGCAAGTCAGGTATAATTATTCCCCTGTACAAAGGAAAAGCGGAAAAAGAAGTGTGTGACATCTGTCTTCCTAGTGTAATATGAAAAGTATATGGTATGATACTTACTGACCGAGTTAAGGAAATAACAGAGGAGAAGATAGGGAGGTTTTAGGAAGGGAAGAGGTTGTGCAGATCAGATATTCATTCTTAGGTCTTTAGTGAAAAAGTTTCTAGAGAAGGGAAAGAAACTGTATGTGACCTTCATGGATTTGGAGAATGCATATGACATGGTGGATAGTCAAGGAATGTGGAAAGTATTAAGGATATATGGAGTAAATGGGAAGTTGTTGAAAGCTGGAGTATGTATGAGGGTGCTAAGACTGTAGTGCATGTGGATAATGAACTGAGTGAATTTGTCTATTTGAATGCTGGATTAAAACAGGGATGTGTCATATCTCCATGGCTGTTCAATCTGTATATGGATGGGGTTATAAAAGAGATGGAAGGTACGCCAGTGGATGTTGGAGTGACTCCAATGAGTCAGTGTTTGGAAACTCCCTGTACTGCTGTTTGCAGAGGATACTGTATTGTTAAATGAAGACAAAGGGAAACTGCAAGACTTGGTGAATGAGTCTGGGAGTGTGTGTAAGAAACAGAAACTATAGGTGAATGTACGGAAGAGTAAAGTTATGGTCCTTGAGAGAAGTGAAGCTATTGAATGTACAGTGAGGCTGGATGAGGAGGAAATGGAAAATTTGAGTGCATTCAAGTACTTGGGTAGTGTGATGACTAAGGATGGAAGTTTAGAGAGTGAAGTGCTTGAAAGGGTACAACAGGGAAGAATGGTTGGTGGTTCTTTGAAAGCAGTGATAAGGAACAGGGAAATGAGCATGAGAGTAAAAAAAGTCACTGCATGACTGTAGTGTGATACCATCTCTAATGTGTGGATGTGAAGCTTGGACCTTGGAAGGACACAAGTGAAGAGTGAGAGCAATGGAAATGAGTTATTTGGAGTTACATAAAGATATAGACTGACATATGAGGAAGTGAAGGAGTGCTGTGGTGTGGATGTGAATGCATTAAGGGAAATACAGTGAGATGGTTTGGCCACATGGAGAGGATGGAGAGCAGGAAACTAACGAGGAGAGTGTATGCGAGTGAGGTGGAGGCCAAGGATGAGATGGAGGGATGGAGTGGAGAGGTATATGAGAAAGGGGTGTGTGAGCTTGGAGTGGGGCAGTGTAGTGGAACTGGACAGGGCAACATGGAGGCGATTTGTTTATGGCCACCCCTTACGGGACTGAGGTGTCAGGCAATAAACAGATAGAGAGAACTGCCCAACAATGATTTGGTTCCAGGTTTGATCAAGCAAAGAAAATTGATTTATTTTTTAGCTCATTTAACTCTTTTGGCATTTTTTGTTTAAGTTATGCCATTTCAGGTGCTTTGAATGCACTGCATTCAGTCTGCTTTCAGGTGATCAATGACAACTGCCCTTAGGAGCCAAACCAAGAGACAGGACCTGCCTACTTTGGTAACTCCACTACAGATACGAGGTTTTTTAATCCTAGGTGCAGGCACTCCAAAGGGGTAATAAAAAAACTATGTTTCTTATTACAGCAAAAAGTGAGGTCAAACAAAACCTCACACTGAAGATAAACTTCATAGAAAGCTGTACTGTAATGTTATTTCTCTGAAGAAGCAGATGTTTATGAACACCTAAAATGTGTAGCTAAGTTTGGATTCCCTTCTCCTAAAAAGGAAAAATATTAGAAAAATGTGAGGTTTGCTTGGATTAGTCCAAACAAGTAAGATACCAGTATATATAAAAGACCAGAAAGCACTCAGAGAGTGCATACATCTGCCAATGCCATTGCAGAATCTGGATCTGTCCCCAAAATTTAATCAAATCTTTCTTGGCCCATGGCCCACCCTTCCACAAAATTTCATTGAAATTCATTGAGAACTTTTGGAGATATTGTGTGGACAAACAAACAGACAACCATAGGTGAATACATAACACCCTCCAACTTTGTTGACGGATTTAAAAAGCCTTTGTCCATAACCGAAATCATGTATCTGTATACTGGTACAGGCATACCCTGAGATCAAGTGCATTTTTAACTGATGATTCTCTTGACCAAACAAAAGAAATGGAGGAACATTCCCACAATCCAAATGGTCGTTGATTTGCTACTCCGAACACTTGACCCCTCCCTAGATTTGAAACACGCGCGTCTTAATGCGCATGTGGTGGTGCATGAGGCTCTCCTGGTCCTCCCTCCATCCCCTCTCTTCTTCCCCTCACAGTTCCTCCTCTATCTCCCACCACACTCAGCACTGACAGGCATGTCTCCTTCCCCTTGCCCCAGATGAATCCCTCCACCCTCACCCCTCTGTGTGTTCTTACCTTACCTAATTGTATCTTAAAGGAATGAGTCAAGCTCGTACTGTCCCATGTCTTAAACCATATTTATCGTACATATCCGTAAATTTGTGAATTGTTTTGGCACACACTATTTCATTCGGTAGTGCATTCCACTGATCAATTGCTCTATTTGGGAAACTAAATTTCCTTACGTCTTTATCATCTCTCTTCTTATGCAGTTTTTTGCAGTGTCCTCTTGCTAATGCTTCCCCATTGGTTAAGTAATCATTTATGTCTATTCTCTCCTTCCCTGATATGCATTTATATAGCATAATCATGTCACCTCTTCTCCTTCTCTCCTGTAGTGTTGGCAGATTCAGTGTAGTTAGTCTTTCTTCGTAGCTTAGATCCCTTAAGCTTGGTACCCATCTTGTAGCAACCCTTTGAACTTTTTCAATCTTGTCTATGTGTTTTTTGAGATGAGGACTCCAGACTACTGATGCATACTCCAGGGTTGGTCTGATGAATGATGTTATTATCTTTCTTAGCATGTCTTCATTCATGTATGTGAATGCTATTCTCATATTTGCAAGCAGTGTATACATGTGGACTTTCTGACCACTACTTGGTGGTGGCCAGAATCAAGATCCAATTAAGATGGAGAAAGAGAAGAAGGGAAGGACAGGAAGAAGGAGTATTTGTAAGGAGAGTGGAAAGGTTACAAGAGGATGAGATAAAGGCAGAGTATAAGAGTGAGGTGGAGGGGGGAAGAGGGAGGGGGAGGCCGAGGATGAGATGGAGGGATGGGGTGGAGAGGTATATGAGAGGGGGGTGTGAGTTGGGAGCAGGGCAGTAAAATGGCGGGGGACAGGGTGACGTGGAGGCGTTATATTTGTGGCCACCCCAAATGGGATTGAGGCGTCTGGCAATAGATAGAGATAGATAGATAAGAGAGAAGTGGAGGAACAATTGGGTAAATATGAATTGGAGCAGATGGGGGACGTGGAAGGTGTGTGCAGGATATTCACAAAAGAAATATGTGCAGCATGTGATGTGGTGTGTGGGATGAAGAGAAGATGGAGGGGGGTGCAAGGAACAGCGTGGAGGAATGAAGAGGTGAGACAGGCTGTGGCACAAAAGAAGAAAGCATACAATGAATGGATGAGAAATAGGGGCATGGAAGAAGTTGAGAGACAGAAGAGAGAGTTATATGTAGAAAGAAAGAGAGAGGTGAAAAGATTAGTAAGAGAGAGTAAGAAGAGAGTGGATGATGAATTTGGAAGGAATTTGAGTGTAAAGTGGAGGGACTGTAAGAATATGTTCTGGAAAGAGGTAAAAAGAGTAAGACAGGGTGGAAATGAAGTTAGCAGAGGAGTGAAAGATAAAAATGGTAGATTACTAGTGGAGAAGGTAGAGTGAGCAGATAGAGAGAACACTTTAAAGAATTGTCGAACATAGAGGATGGAAGTAATGTGAGTATAAGTGGCTGGGGAATGGCTGGGAGAACAAGGGAGGTGAGAAGACAGGAAAAAATTAGTAGGATAGAAGTTGTGGAAGCAATGAAGAAAGTGAAATTGGGGAAAGCCTCAGGAATTGATGGAGTGTGTGGTGAAATGCTGAAGCATGGGGGAGAGATAGTAGTAGAATGGATGTGGAAAATGTACAGATTAGCCTGGGAGGAAGGTAGAGTCCCGGAGGATTGGAAGTCAGGTATATATATATATATATATATTTTTTAATGCGAGGAAGAAGGAACCAAAGGCCATGAGCCCGCAGTAACAGTTCCCTCCAAGAGAAAAACAAAATACAATGGAGAGCCAAATTCAAGATCCGATCATTTTGAGATGCCTGGACACACTGCGTTTGAAAGACTAGAGATCATAGGCAGCAGGAAATACAGACAGAGGGAGACAGTTCCAGAGCCGACCTGTTGCATAAATGAAAGACTGGGAGTAACGGTTAACTCTTGCATTAGAGAGTTGGACAGAAAAGGGATGAGAGTTTGCTGCCAGACAACAAGATTATTTTTACCCCAGTCAGAGATACGAGCCAAGTCAGACATTAGGTGTGCCATAGCCTCATCCCTTGTTTGTTGAAGTAACTGCTGAGATGGGCGTTGCGGGAATCGAATGGAAAGGTGAAGGGTGGAGTCATCAGCGTATGAGTGGATAGGGTTAGATGTACAGCTTAGAAGATCATTGATGAATAAAAGGAAGAGAGTTGGTGACAGGACAGAGCCCTGAGGAACACCACTGTTGACAGATCTAGGAGAAGAACGATGGCCGCCTACAACAGCGGCTATAGAATGACCAAAAAGGAAGCTAGCAATGAAGGCACAGATAGAAGGATAGAAACCGTAGGAGGGCAGTTTGGAAATTAAAGATTTATGCCAGACTCGATTGAAAGCCTTTGAGATGTCAAGTGCAATGGCAAAGCTTTCGCCAAAGTCCCGAAAGGAGGATGACCAGGAGTCTGAAAGGTAGGTGAGAAGATCGCCAGTGGAGCGTCCCTGACGGAACCCATACTGACGATCGGAAAGAAGGTTGTGATAGGAAAGATGCCTTAAAATTTTTCTATTGAGAATTGACTCAAAAACTTTTGAAATACAGGATGTTAAAGCAATTGGACGATAGTTGGAGGGTTGGGAGTGGTCACCCTTCTTTGGGACTAGCTGAATGAGAGCAAACTTCCTGCAAGAAGGAAAGGTACAAGTTGACAAAGGCGAAAGAGTGTGCCTAGGCAGGGTGTAAGCACAGAAGCACAGTTCTTGAGAACAAGAGGGACCCCATCAGGCCCATATGCCATGTTAGTACTGAGGCCAGTGATGGCAGAAAATACATCAACTGAAGAAATTTTAATGTCAGCCATGAGGAAGTCAGAGGGGGGAAGTGATGGAGGAACAGCACCAGAATCGTCTAAGGTGGAATTGGAGGAGAAAGTCTGTGCGAAGAGATCTGCTTTATCAGTAGAAGAAATAGCTACAGAACCATCACAGTAGAAATGAGGAGAGAAGGATGATGAGGTAAAATTGTTAGAAAGATTTTTGGCAAGGTGCCAGAAGGAGCAGGAAGAATTCGAGTTGGAGAGTTGAGAGCATTTAGTATGGATGAAATTATTTTTAGTAGAGCGAAGAACAGACTTAGCACGATTCCGGGCAGAAACGTAAAGATGATGTGATTCAGGGGTGGGTTGGCTCCGGTACCTTTTGTAGGCCCTCTCCTTGTTGCGGACAGCATTGGAACAAGCGTGATTAACCCTTTAACCGCGGGTGTCATCCCAGAATGACATTGCAAAAACTGGACCAAACCGCGGGTTCATTCTTGAATGTTTGTGAATATTTTGAATACCCCGCGTTTTTTCCGTACGCCAATTGTTTCAAGGGAGAGTAGCTATTAAGTTCTTTCAATCCAGCCAACCCCCACGTCCTTCCTCCCACTCCCCGGGCCCCCACCTCCCACCCCCCGGGCCCCCCACCCCACCCCTGACCAACACGCATCAGTATCTGTCCAGCTGTGTGAGTGACAACACTGCTGATGTGGCAGTGAAGTGCGGGCAATTACAGTGCCTTTTACCTGCCTCAGTGAACACAGAGTGGGTGTTTATCGTATGTGCAGTGTTCATATATGTTTATAGTATTATTATCAGAATGAGGTTGGCATTTGGTAATGGTGTGTGAGTGAAAAACAGTGATTACAACACCGCTGATGTGGCAGTGAAGTGCGGGCAATTACAGTGCCTTTTACCTGCCTCAGTGAACACAGGGTGGGCGTTTATCGTATGTGCAGTGTTCATATATGTTTATAGTATTATTATCAGAATGAGGTTGGCATTTGGTAATGGTGTGTGAACGAAAAATAGTGATTACAACACCGCTGATATGGCAGTGAAGTGCGGGCAATTACAGTGCCTTTTACCTGCCTCAGTGAACACAGAGTGGGTGCTTCTCGTATGTGCAGTGTTCATATATGTTTATAGTATTATTATCAGAATAAGGTTGGCATTTGGTAATGGTGTGTGAGCGGAGGTAATGGTGTGTGAGTGAAAAATAGTGATTTTAGATCGATCACTTCTAACGGCACTGCCCATCCAGTGATAGTCAATGAAATCATGAAACCTACATCATTGCAAAGCCGAAGGTTAGTACTTTCTAATGGTACCTTATTTTTCACTCTAGATTTATTCTGTGCAGAGTTATAAAGGTTTAAAGTTTGTTTACATTTTGGATGAAACCCCCACGGGAGAGGCCAGTCGGGGCAAAACAATGCCCGCGGTTAAAGGGTTAAACCAAGGCTTTCTTGCGTTAGTCAAAGGATATGAGAAAGGAATGTATGCTTCCATGCCCGTGAGAATAACCTCCGTAATGCGCAAGGCACACTCAGATGGCTCCCGGCCATGGAAGCAATAATCATTCCAGGGAAAATCAAAGAAGTACTGCTTGAGGGCCTCCCAGTCTGCGGCTTCAAAATGCGACAGACGACGTTTCCCTGGAGGGTCCACAGGCCGTACCGGAGAGATAGGACAGGTTAAGGTAACAAGGTTGTGACTGGAGGAGCCCAACGGAGAGAAAAGATTAACAGAGTAAGCAGAAGGATTAGTTGTGAGAAAGAGGTCAAGTATGTTGGAGCTCTCTCCAAGGCGGTCAGGGATACGGGTAGGGTGCTGTACAAGCTGCTCTAGTCATTAAGGATAGAAAAGATGTAGGCTTGTTCACCAGGTGGATCCGTGAAAGGAGAGGAGAGCCAAAGGTGGTGGTGAACACTGAAATCTCCTAGAATGGAGATTCCAGAGAAAGGAGAAATGGATAGAATGTGTTCCATCGTAGAAGTATGATAGTCGAAGAATTTTTGATAGTCAGTAAAATTAGGGGATAAGTAAACAACACAGATAGGGTATATTTAGTCAGGGAATGACAGGAAAGCCGAACCCAGAGCGTAGAGAATTCAGAAGAATCGAGTTCAGGAACACGAGAGCAAGATAAGTCGTTGCATATATATACACAACAGTCACCTTTGGCTTTGAAATGAGTATAGAGAAAGGAGGAGGATACAGAAAAGGGTTTGCTGTCAGCTGCCTCAGACAGCTGAGTCTCCGTTAGAAAAAGGTGAGGTTTAGAGGAGGAGAGGTGGTGCTCAACAGAGCGAAAGTTAGAGGAAAGGCCGCAAATGTTGCAGAAATGAAGAAGAAGAGAGTCAGACAGTGGTTACCTTGTACAAAGGAAAAGGGGAAGAAGAAGTGTGTGGTAATCATAGGGGCATTTGTCTTCTTAGTATAATAGGAAAGGTGTATGGTAGGATACTTATTGACAGAGTCAGAGAAAGAACAGAGGAATTAGTTGGAGAAGAACAGTGAGGCTTTAGGAAGGGAAGAGGTTGTGTAGATCAGATATTCATTCTTTGATCTTTAGTGGAAAAGTTTCTAGAAAAGGGAAAGAAGTTGTATGCGGCTTTCATGGATTTGGAGAAAGCATATGACAGGGTGGATAGACAAGGATTGTGGAAAGTATTAAGAATATATGGAGTAGATGGAAAGTTGTTGAATGCTGTGAAGAGTATGTATGATGGTGCTAAGGCTGCAGTGTGTGTGGATGGTGAATTGAGTGAAGTTTTCTCTTTGAAGGTTGGGTTGAAGCAGGGATGTGTCATGTCTCCTTGGTTGTTCAACCTGTACATGGATGGGGTAATAAAAGAGGTACAAGGTAGGGTAGTGGATGTTGGAGTGGCCCTAGTGAGACAGGATAGTGTTTGGAAACTCCCTGTACTGTTGTTTGCAGATCATACTGTGTTGCTGAGTGAAGACGAAGGAGAGCTGCAAGGCTTGGTGGATGAGTTTGGGAGAGTGTGTAAGAAACGGAATCTAAAGGTGAATCTGGGGAAGAGTAAAATGATGGTCTCTGAGAAAGGTGAAGTCAGTGAATGTACAGCGAGGTTGGATGGTGAGGAATTGGAAAATGTGAGTACGTTTAAGTACTTGGGTAGTGTGATGAGTAAGGATGGAGGTTTGGAGGGTGAAGTGCTTGAAAGGGTACAGCAGGGAAGAAAGGTTGCTGGTTCCTTGAAAGCAGTGATAAGAAGCAGGGAGGTGAGCATGGAAGTGAAAAAGTTACTACATGACAATAATGTGATACCAACTCTAATGTACGGAAGTGAAGCTTGGACGCTCCTGGAAGGACACAAGCCAAGAGTGAGAGCAGTGGAAATGAGTTATTTAAGAGGAGCCTGTGGAGTCACATGGAGAGACAGTCTGACAAATGAGGATATAAAGGAGCATTGTGGTGTGGATGTGGATGTGATAGGACGCGTTAGGAGGAATACACTGAGGTGGTTTGGCCATGTGGTGAGGATGGAGGATGAAAGACTGACGAAAAGAGTGTATGTGAGTGAGGTGTAAGAAGGAACCGAAGACTGAGCCCGCAAAATGTTTCTTCCAAAAAATAAATAAATAAATAAACAATAAAAAAAGTGCCAAATTCAAGATCCATTCATTTCAAGACGCCTGGATGGGGTGGAGAGGTATATGAGAGAGGGGGGGTGAGTTGGGAGCAGGGCAGTGAAATGGCGGGGGACAGGGCGACGTGGAGGCAATTTGTTTGTGGCCACCCCGAATGGGATTGAGGCGTCTGGCAATAGATAGATTGATAGTATACATGTTCCGTACCTCCTCACTGATGTGGTCAGCTGGAGATAGTCTGTTATTGATAATCACAGCTAGGTCCTTCTCTCTTTCTGATGTGTGTAGAGTTTTATTTCCTAATGTATAATCCCAATCAGGTCTTTTTCCACTTTTACCAAACTTGATTACATGACACTTGTCCACATTGAATTCTATTTGCCATGTATTACTCCATTCATGAAGTTTATTTAATTCTTCTTGTAGCTCTTTACAAGAGTCTGTGTTAGTAATTCTCCTTTGTATTTTTGCATCATCTGCAAACATATTTAGATAGCTTTCATTTCCAGTGTTACTGTCTATATCATTTATATGCACTAAAAACATGATTGGTGCCAGCACTGAGACCTGTGGTACTCCATTAGTCACTTCTTTCCATGATGAGTAATTTCCCCTTAGTATTGTTCTCATTTCTCTTTTCATGACAAAATCTTGCATCCAACAATACAGTTTGCCTCGAATTCTTCCTTGATGGTACAGTTTCCATAAAAGTTTTTGGTGTGGTACTGTGTCAAATACTTTCTTGAAATCTAAATAGATACTGTCCACCCATCCTTCTCTTTCCTGTAATGTGTCTGTTACTCTGTCACAGTAGCTCAACAGATTAGTAACACATGATTTTCGTTTACTGAAACCAAACTGTCTTTTTGTTATCATATTGTGTTCTTCTAGGTGATTTACCCAAGCTTTTCTTATAAGCTTTTCTAATACCTTGCTTACAACACTGGTTAGTGATACTGGTCGGTAGTTGATAGGATTTTGTCTATTCCCTTTCTTGAATAAGGGAACAATGTTTGCTTTCTTCCAAATATCAGGTGTGTGTGTGTGTGTGTGTGTGTGTGTGTGTAAGAAGGAACCGAAGGCTGAGCCCGCAAAATGTTTCTTCCAAAAAATAAATAAATAAATAAACAATAAAAAAAGATCGCCAAATTCAAGATCCATTCATTTCGAGATGCCTGGACACACTGCATTTGAAAGCCTGGAGATCATAGGGAGTATGAAATACAGACAGAGGGAGACAGTTCCAGAGTTGACCTGTTGAATAAATGAAGGACTGGGAGTAATGGTTAACTCTTGCATTAGAGAGTTGGACAGAAAAGGGATGAGAGTTTGTTGCTAGAGGTGAAGGGATGCAAGCAGACAGTTTAGAGGAGCAGTGACCATTGAAGTAGCAATAGAAAAAAAGAGATAAAGAGGCAACAGTTCGGTGAAGAGACAGAGGTTGAAGGGTGCCAATAAGAGGAGGAGAGCTGATGAGAAGAATAGCCTTTGACTCCACCCTATTGAGAAGAGCTGTATGTGGGGAGCCTCCCCATACATGAGAATTGTACTCTAAACAGGGGCGAATAAAACCCCTGAATAAAGTCAACAACCGTGCAGGGGTAAAGAAGGTACGGAGTCGGCTTAGCAAACCTAATCTCTTGGACGCAAATTTTACAAGAGATGCAATATGATCTTTCCAGGATAAGTCCCATGTGAATGAAACCTCAAGAATGTTCATGGATTATGCAGGACTGAGCTGGATATTATTAAACATTAGTGGGTACTCCTGTGGAATATTCTGACAGGTTGAAAGGTGTAAAAACTGAGTCTTTGATACATTTAAAACAACAAGATTATTTTTACCCCACTAAGAGATATGAGCCAAGTCAGACATTAGGTGTGCCATAGCCTCATCCTTCGTCTGTTGAAGTAACTGCTGAGATGGACATTGCAGAAACCAAATGGAAAGGTGAAGGGTGGAATCATCAGCGTACGAGTGGATAAGATTAGATGTACAGCTTAGAAGATCATTGATGAATAAACGGAAGAGAGTTGGTGATAAGACAGAGCCCTGAGGAACACCACTGTTGACAGATCTACGAGAAGAACAATGGCCATCTACAATGGCAGCTATAGAACGACCAGAATGGAAGCTACAGATGAAAGCACAGATAGAAGGATAGAAACCATAAGATGGCAATTTGGAAATTAATGATTTATGCCAGACTCGATCGTAAGCCTTTGAGATGTCAAGTGCAATGGCAAAGCTTTTGTCAAAGTCCTGAAAGGAGGATGACCAGGAGGATGAAAGGTAGGTGAGAAGATCGCCAGTGCAACGTCCCTGACGGAACCTATACCGACAATCAGAAAGAAGGTTGTGATAGGAAAGATGCTTTAAATTTTTCTGTTAAGAATAGACTCGAATACGTTTGAGACACTGGATGTTAAAGCAACTGGACAATAGTCAGAGGGTTGGGAATGGTCACCCTTCTTTGGGACTAGCTGAATGAGAGCAAACTTCCAGCAAGAAGGAAAGGTACAAGTTGAAAGACAAAGGCAAAAGAGTTTACCTAGGCAAGGTGTAAGCACAGTTCTTGAGGACAACAGGAGGGACTCCATCAGGCCCATATGCCTTGTTAGTACTGAGGCCTGTGATGGCAGAAAATATATCAGCCGAAGAAATTTTAATGTCAGCCATGAGGAAGTCAGAGGAGGGAAGTGATAGAGGAAAAGCACCAGAATCGTTTAAGGTTGAATTGGAGGAGAAAGTCTAAGCGAAGAGATCTGCTTTAACAGTAGAAGACATGGCTACAGAGCCATCAGAGTGGAAAAGGGGAGGGAAGGATGACGAGGTAATGTTGTTAGAAAGGTTTTTGGCAAGGTGCGAAAAGAAGCGGGAAGAATTCAAGTTGGAGAGATGAGGGCAGTTGGTATGGATGAAATTATTTTTAGCAGAGCGAAGAACAGACTTAGCACGATTCCGGGCAGAAACATAAAAAAGATGTGATTCAGGGGTGCGTTGGCTCCGGTACCTTTTATAGGCCCTCTCCTTGTTGCGGACAACATTGGAACAAGCATGATTAAACCATGGCTTTCTTGCATTAGTCAAAGGATACGAGAAAGGAATTATGCTTCCATGCCTGAAAAAATAACCTCCGTAATGCGCAAGGCACACTCAGATGGCTCCCAGCCATGGAAGCAATAATCATTCCAGGGAAAATCAAAGAAGTACTGCCTGAGGGCCTCCCAATCCACAGCTCCAAAATGCCACAGACGACATTTCTTTGGAGGGTCCACAGGCCGTACTGGAGCGATACGACAGGTTAAGGTAACAAGGTTATGATCGGAGGAGCCCAGTGGAGAGAAAAAATTAACAGTGTAAGAAGAAGGATTAGTTGTAAGGAAGAGGTCAAGTATGTTGGAGCTCTCTCCAAGGCGGTCAGGGATACATGTAGGGTGCTGTACAAGCTGCTCTAGGTCATTAAGGACAGAAAAGATGTAGGCTTGTTCACCAGGTGGATCAGTGAAAGGAGAAGAGAGCCAAAGGTGGTGGTGAACACTGAAATCTCCTAGAATGGAGATTTCAGAGAAAGGAGAAATGGATAGAATGTGTTCCGTCGAAGAAGTAAGACAGTCGAAGAAGTAAGACAGTCGAAGAATTTTTGACAGTCAGTAGAATTAGGAGATAAGTAAACAGAGCAAATATATTTAGTCAGAGAATGACAGGAGAGCTGACGCCAGAGTGTAGAGAATTCAGAAGAATCAAGTTCTGAAACACAAGAGCAAGATAGGTCGTTGTGTACATATACACAACATCCACCTTTGGCTTTGAAATGAGTATAGAGAAAATAGAAGGACACAGAAATGGGACTGCTGTCAGTTGCATAAGACAGCAGAGTCTCAGTAAGGAAGAGAAGGTGAGGTTTAGAGAAGGAGAGGTAGTGTTCGACAGAGAGAAAGTTAGAGGAAAGGCCACGAAGGTTGCAGAAATGAATAGGTGAGTCAGATAGTGGATCCAGGCAGCTCAAAGAGTTGTCACTGGGAGAGAGGTGGATGGGGGGGACATTTATGCCCCCCCTCCCCCCCCGGACTCCGAGGCAAGGTTATAGCTAGACATTTTTTTTTTTTTTTTTTAAAGGAAATGTAGTGTGTACTGTGCATGTGTGTGTGTGTGTGTGTGTGTGTGTGTGTGTGTGTGTGTGTGTGTGTGTGTGTGTGTGTGTGTGTGTGTGTGTGTGTGTGTGTGTGTGTGGTGTATTTACCTAGTTGTACAGTAATCCCTGTAGTATCCGGACGTCCACTTTCCGGACACCCCACTTACCAGACATTGTGGACCTGGACTTTCAGATCCCAAAAATGGCCAGAAAAAGACAAAAAAAATCCCCCCCTCAAAAAAACTATTTTTTTTCCCCTCCCGTAATTTGAAATTGCCGCGCAGCGCCGAACAGCTGTTTACAACATGGCCCCTTCACCCCTTCCTTCCTCCCCCCTCCCCTGTCAGGGTTGCCATTTGGTATTTTTCATTACCAAATGTGGGCCAACTTGGTAATGAAAAATTCCTTTGGTACTGAATCAGAATAATGCATTACCAAATGGATTTTTCACATGTATTAGGATACACAGGATGGAGATGGTGGATTATCTGCTCTCTTTGATTAATTTGCTAGCCTACATAGTGTGAAAATAATCAACATGCTATTAATTATAAGGAGAGTGCTTACATTATTACCCCCCCCTGGGGGTAGGGGGGTTTTCAAGAATACTCCCCCAGTATCCCTGCTTGTCGTAAAAGGCGACTAAAAGGGTTGGCGGAGGGTTAGTGCCCCTCCCCGGAAAACAACTAACTAAAAAAACAAACAAGAAGCCTCGGACAAGGACTGACCAAACGTTGACGACCCAGGACCGGACAAAGGACTTGGTAATGTGTACATGGAATGTAAGAGGAGCGAATGATGAGGTGAAAGAGAGAGAGATTGTCCAGGTGCTTGAGGATGCGAAAGTGGATGTATGTGGAATAACTGAAACAAAATGGAGAGGAGAAAGTGTGAGAGAATGGGAGTATGGATGGGGTATATGTGCAGGAGTAGATGAGAATGAGAGGGCAAAGGAAGGAGTGTGTATAGTTGTGAGTAAAAGATGGAAGAAGAGCATAAGACAGTATGGATCAGTTGGGTCAAGGATTGTGTGGGTAAAGTTGAAAGTTGGAATACAAATGTGGGCGATTGTGTGTGTGTATGCGCCAACGCAAGATCGTGCTAGAAGAGTGAGAGAAGAGTTCTGGACAAATGTGGAAGTGTGCATGGAAAAGTTTGGAAGGAATGAGAGAGTGTTTTGATTGGTGATATGAATGGTAAAGTTGGTAATGTGAAGGTGGATGGAATAGTTGGTGAGTGGGGTGTGCCTGCTGAGATAGATGAGAATGGGAGTGCGTTAGTGGACATCTGTGCTGGGAGGTGTTGGTAATAGCCAATACCCTCTTCAGGCATAAAATGATCCACAGGTATACATGGCGAGTGATGAGAAGGGTGGGTGGTGAACTGAATGAAAGGAAGGCAATGATTGATTATGTGTGTGTGGATGAAAGGATGCGAAGATGTATATTGGATGCAAGAGTTTATAGAGGTTGGGGAGTGGCCTTTCTGACCACTACTTGGTGGTGGCCAGGAATTAGGATGCAAGTAAGATGGAGGAATAGAAGAATGGACAGACGAGAGGAAGGAGAAGTTGCAAGGAGAGTGGAAAGGTTACAAGAGGATGAGAAAAAGGCAGAGTATAAGAGAGAAGTGGAGGAACGATTGGGCAAATATGAATTGGAGCAGATGGGAGACGTGGAAGGTGTGTGTAAGATATTTACAGAAGAAATATGTGCAGCATGTGATGTGGTGTGTGGAAGGAAGAGAAGACGGAGGGGGCGCAAGGAACAGCGTGGTGGACTGAAGAGGTGAAACAGGCTGTGGCACAAAAGAAGAAAGCATACAATGAATGGATGAGAAATAGGGGCGTGGAAGAAGTTGAGAGGCAGAAGAGAGAGTTATATGTGGAAAGGAAGAGAGAGGTGAAAAGATTAGTAAGAGAGAGTAAGAAGAGAGTGGATGAGGAATTTGGAAGGAATTTGAGTGTAAAGTGGAGGGACTGTAAGAAAATGTTCTGGAAAGAAGTGAAAAGAGTAAGACAGGGTGGAAGTGAAGTTAGCAGGGGAGTGAAAGATAAACATGGTAGATTACTAGTGGAGAAGGGAGAAAAAGTGAGCAGATGGAGAGAACACTTTAAGGAATTGTTGAACGTAGAGGATGGAAGTAATGCGAGTATAAGTGGCTGGGGAATGGCTGGGAGAAGGAGGGAGGTGAGAAGACAGGTAGAAATCAGTAGGATAGAGGTTGTGGAAGCAATGAAGAAAGTTAAATCGGGAAAGCCCCAGGAATTGATGGTGTGTGTTGTGAGATGCTGAAGCTTGGGTGAGTGATAGTAGTAGAATGGATGTGGAAGATGTGCAGATTGGCCTGGGAGGAAGGTAGAGTCCCCGGAGGATTGGAAGTCAGGTATAATTATTCCCTTGTACAAAGGAAAAGGGGAAAAAGAAGTGTGTGGTAATCATAGGGGCATTTGTCTTCTTAGTATAATAGGAAAAGTGTATGGTAGGATACTTATAGACAGAGTTAGAGAAAGAACAGAGAAATTAGTTGGAGAAGAACAGGAGGCTTTAGGAAGGGAAGAGGTTGTGTAGATCAGATATTCATTCTTAGATCTTTAGTGGAAAAGTTTCTAGAGAAGGGAAAGAAGTTGTATGCGGCTTTCATGGATTTGGAGAAAGCATATGACAGGGTGGATAGACAAGGATTGTGGAAAGTGTTAAGAATATATGGAGTAGATGGGAAGTTGTTGAATGCTGTGAAGAGTATGTATGATGGTGCTAAGGCTGCAGTGCGTGTGGATGGTGAACTAAGTGAATTTTTCTCTTTGAAAGTTGGTTTGAAACAGGGATGTGTCATGTCTCCATGGTTGTTCAATCTGTACATGGATGGGGTAATAAAAGAGGTACAAGGTAGGGTAGTGGATGTTGGAGTGGCCCTGGTGAGAGAGGATAGTGTTTGGAAACTCCCTGTACTGTTGTTTGCAGATGATACTGTGTTGTTGAGTGAAGATGAAGGGGAGCTGCAAGGCTTGGTGGATGAGTTTGAGAGAGTGTGTAAGAAACGGAACCTAAAGGTGAATGTAGGGAAGAGTAAAGTGATGGTCTTTGAGAGAGGTGAAGTCAGTGAATGTATAGCGAGGTTGGATGGTGAGGAATTGGAAAATGTGAGTACGTTTAAGTATTTGGGTAGTGTGATGAGTAAGGATGGAGGTTTGGAGGGTGAAGTGCTTGAAAGGGTACAGCAGGGAAGAAAGGTTGCTGGTTCCTTGAAAGCAGTGATAAGAAACAGGGAAGTGAGCATGGAAGTAAAAAAGTTACTACATGACAGTATTGTGATACCAACTCTAACGTACGGAAGTGAAGCTTGGACGTTGTTGGAAGGACACAAGTCAAGAGTGAGAGCAGTGGAAATGAGTTATTTAAGAGGAGCTTGTGGAGTCACGTGGAGAGACAGGCTGACGAATGAGGATATAAAGGAGCGTTTGTGGTGTTGATGTGGATGTGATAGGAAGCGTTGTGAGGAACACACTGAGGTGGTTTGGCCATGTGGAGAGGATGGAGTGTGAAAGACTGACGAAGAGAGTGTATGTGAGTGAGGTGGAGGGTGGAAGAGGGAGGGGGAGACCGAGGATGAGATGGAGGGATGGGGTGGAGAGGTATATGAGAGAGGGGGGTGTGAGTTGGGAGCAGGGTAGTGAAATGGCGGGGGACAGGGCGACTTGGAGGCGATTTGTTTGTGGCCACCCCAAACGGGATTGAGGCGTCTGGCAATAGATAGATAGATAGATAGAAATTTGGTAATGAAAATTGAGGAGTTTCGTAAAATGGCTGTTGCGATCTGGCAACTCTGTTTCCCAATCACCAACACTCCCAACAGTTACTGCTTAACTTCCATCGCGAGTGGATGCTTATCGCAGTGGATGACACACGTGCTCGTTTTTTGTGAATAAACAGTGAATAAACTACAACACCTCGCCAGCAGACCACGCAGGAATTTACAGTGTTGTGCAGTGTTAAGAAATTAGAATTGAGAGTGCAAAGGATTAACTGTGGAGTGCAAACTGGTGGTTGAAACTGGCGTGGTGCAATTAACAATGTGCAGTGTTAAACAATTACAACTCACAGAGGAAAGAATTACTGTAGGTGCAGTACAACAATGGATTACTGTACGTGCTTCAAGAGCATTTTCACCACCGCCAAATCCTTAGAAAAGGCGGCCACAGATGTGCTGTAAGTACCCTGGCTGAGGTACAGTCACTTCTAATTCCTCATTCTTTGGTTCCTTTTTGTTTATTTCATGCTTTATGTCCATAATTGGTGTGAACAGGTCTTAAATAGGTTTAAATAGGTGCTATGCATGTCTGGTAGGGAATTATTTAGGTGGCTTTCAAAGTTAGGCTGGGTTAGGGTCCTCAAGTACCAGTCCAGCAGGCAGGTGCCCACTTTCCGGACGGGACCACTTTCTGGACATGCCTTTGGCTCTATTACATCGGACAGTGGAGGGATTACTGTATTTATGCTCGTGGGGTCCCGTCTCTGTTTCTTAAGTCAGATTTTGCTTTGATCTTATATAAGTTTTTAGACTGGATGATCTCTTAGTCCAGGCTATTCCACAGGTCTATGCATCAATGTGGAAAACTATATTTCTTGATATCCTTCATGCAACTTGGCTTTTTCAGTTTCATTCCGTGTCCTCTTGTTACTCTCCCATCCCATACAAACAGATATTTCCTGTCAATTTTATCTGCTCCCATCATGGCCCTGAACACTGCAATCATGTCACCCCTGTGTGTGTATTTACCTATTTGTAGTATACAGTAGTGCACCAACTTTCGCTACAGCAGGATTCGCGGAATCCACTTTCGCGGCATGCACCAAATATTCCCTAACTTCCACTTTCGCTTGAAAAAAATTGATTTTCGCGCACAAATTTTGGGTTTGGGACAATATTTTGAACTTTGAATTTCCTGCACTGCCCGCCCGCAACCCACCGCCATCTTGAATGACGTCATGTCAACACTCTGTCCACTCATTCCCGCCATTGTGTACGAGCGTGCTAGCTCCATTGTGTTGGATTCTCACGGTTCAATGGCCTCTACTATACCTGGTAGTGTGGGGAAAGGGCCTGGTGGTGTGGGGGGAGAGCCTGGTGGTGTGGGGGGAGGGCCGGGAGGCAGTGGTGGTGATAAAAAGTGGCCGGGACATTCAAAGTCGGGAGGAAAGGCCAAGGCTAAAAGAGAGTATCGTGTTGGAGTGAAGAAACGGCAGTATAATAATGAAATGAAAGGTTGCATCTGAGGAGGCAGAGAGAGAGAGTGGTAGCGTGGCAGCAAGAGGTGGCGCCAATACGTCTGGCGTGGCTAAATAAGCCCGCCACGCGCCTCGGATACTTACCCCCAACATCCATTAAACACCTCAACCTGGTCTCTGTGGTATGTTTCTCCTCATATAATGTGTACTGTACAGTTTTTATTGTTTGTATCTCACAATGCAATGTACAATAGTGATTTGATGTACTATATTGCAAGTGAAAATGAAAATCTGATGTTACTTTAGGATAACCGGGAACCAATTAGCCTTTTTGCCATAAAGACAATGCCCCAACTTTCGCTAATTCCACTTTCGCGCATTATTTTTGGACCCAATTAGGCGCGAAAATTGGTGCCCCACTGTACAGGAATTGAGCAATGCTCGTGTTGTCCTGTCTCCATATCCACATTTATCAAGTCTACCTTTACACACATGAATGTTTTTCTCATGCACCACCTCTTTGTCTAAGTCGTTCCAAATATTTAAGTATTTACCTAATATACCTAATTGTGATATACACGGAATGTACTATGCTCGTGGGTTTCCGTCGCTGTTTCTTAATAAGTCGAATTTAGCTTTAAACTCGTTTAAGTTTTTAGACTGGACGATCTCTTTGTCCAGACTATTCCATAAGTCTATACTTCTGTAAGGAAAGCTATATTTCTTGATATCCTTCAAGCAGCTTGACTTTTTCAATTTCATTCCGTGTCCTCTTGTTGCTCTCTTATCCCATACAAACAGATCTTCTTTGTCAATTTTATCTACTCCCACCATGGTCCTGAACACCGCAATCATGTCTCCCCTCTTTCTCCTTTCCTCTAATGAAGGCAAATCCAGTTTTTCCAGCCTCTCTCTGTATGACAGGTCTGTCAGACTGGGGACCATCTTGGTTGCTGTTCTTTGTATTCTCTCAATCTTGTTTATATCTTTCTTTTTGTGTGGGGACCACACTACCGCTGCATATTCTAACCTGGGGCGGATCATGGCCACTATCAATTTTTTCATCATTTCCTCATCCATATAATGAAATGCTACTCTTATGTTAGTCAAGAGTTTATAAGTCTCTCCAACTATCTTGTTAATGTGCTTTTCTGGTGACAAACTATCTTGGACCAGCACTCCCAAATCTTTCTCTTCTCTCCTTTTTGTGTTTAATTCATTACCCAAAAAATAATTCAGTGATGGTCTCCTGGTACTTTTACCCATTTCCAATATTTTACATTTCTTTACATTAAATTTCATTTCCCACGTCCGGCTCCAATTGTGTATCCTATCCAAATCCTCCTGCAGTATTTTACAATCCTCCTCAACCTCTATCTTCCTCAAGATCTTTACATCATCAGCAAACAGACTTGCATAACTGTTCACTCCATCTACCATATCATTTACTTAAATCAGGAACATTACTGGCGCCAACACTGAGCCTTGAGGGACTCCACTTGTTACTTCCCTCCATCCAGACATCTTATCCTTTATTACTGTCCTCATTTGTCTGTCTCTCAAAAAGTCTCTCATCCATTTCAGAAGTTTCCCCTTTAGTCCTCCTATATATTCTAGTTTCCACATTAGTCTCTTATGAGGTACCTTGTCAAAGGCCTTCTCTAAGTCTAAGTACACACAATCCACCCAACCATCTCTCTCCTGTACCACATCAATCGCTCTGAGTAAAAGCTCAACAAGTTAGAAACACATGACCTTCCACTTCTGAATACAAACTGACATTCAGCCAAAATATTCATCTCTTCCAGATATTTTATCCATCTGTCTTTCAGGATTCTCTCACACAATTTTGCGACCATGCTGGTTAGAGACACTGGTCTATAATTCAGGGGTTCTTCCCTGTTTCCTCCCTTGTAAATTGGTACCACATTTGCCCTCTTCCATTCTTTTGGCACTTTCCCCTCTTCCGGTGAGCATACAATTAAGCTGTGAATTTTATCCGCCAGTTGTTCTCTGCATTCCTTCAGTACCCAATTAGAAATTCCATCAGGTCCTGGGGCTTTCCTTACGTCTTGAGTGTCCAGTAATTTATACACTTCCTGTACCTCCACTTTTATATCTTTCATCACCGGAACATTTCTAATCACTCCCTCCCCTTCCACAAGCTCCTTTTCTTTAGTGAAAACTGACTGGAAACGTTTGTTCATTATTTCTGCTTGCATTGCCGCATCCTTAAAGACCTCTCCTTCTACTTTCAGTTTGGTGATTCCTTCCTTTTGTTTCAGTTTGCCATTAACAAATCTGTAAAACAGTTTGGGTTCATCCTTGCATTTGTCAATTATACCTTTTTCAAAATTCCTTTCTTCTTCTCTACGTATTCTTGTGTATTCATTTCTTGTTCTTTTATATTCTTCCTTTGTTCTGTCGTTACCTCTCTTTCTCCAATTGTTCCACAGCTTATCTCTCTCTTTTTTTGCTATCATACACCTTCTATTAAACCACTCCTTTTTCCTGTTTTCTTTCCCTCTTACTCTTGGTACAAATTTTTCCACTCCCAAATTATAGAGGTCTAGAAAGATATCCCACTTCCTCTGTATCTCTCTTGTTTCTCTGAATTTTCTCCAATCCGCATTTTCAAAAAAGTTTCTCAATCCTGTAAAATTTGCTTTCCCAAAGTTGTATCTTCCCTGTCTATGAAGCTCGTCTCTTGGCTCGACGTTTCCTATTAACATCCGGAACTCAATGACCACGTGATCACTTTTCCCAAAGGACAGAGATATTCCAATGATTCTATTACATCGGGTTCTTTGGTGAACAGTAAATCTAACCTTGCTGGTGTGTCCTCACCTCGAAACCGTGTCTTTTCTTTGACCCATTGCGTCATCACATTATTCATTATTATATTTAATAACATAGTGCCCCACGAATCCTCGCCGCCTCCCGAGTACCATTCCTCCCAGTTCACCTCTTTACAATTAAAGTCACCCACCAAAATTATATTATTGCTTTTCTCAATTATTTTTTGCAAGTAGCTAGCCATATCTGACAACATCTCATGGTATCCGTCATCCTTCCATGCTCTCGTCTTTGGGGGAACATACACTACCGCCATATCTCTCTTAACATTCTCTCCAGTTTCTAATTTCATATATATAACTTCAGCCCTGCCTTCTCCCATTTCCACGGTATCTACATTTATGTTGTTCTTCACTGCTATCATCACTCCTCCTCCCTTTTTTTCTTTTCTGTCTTTTCTCCACAGTTTGTATTTACCATCTCCCAAATGAACATCAATATCTTCTCTTAATTTGGTCTCTACAAAGCACATGACATCAGGTTCATGTTCTCTCAAGAAATCATTAATTTCGATCCTTGTCGATATGAAACCATCAACATTAGTATATATCACCTTCAAATTATTTTTGACATTATTAATACCCTCTTCTCTCCTACTCTCTGTCCGTACCACTTCCTCAACTTCTGATCTTTCACAACCATCCCCCTTCGTTTCCTTCACTTCTATTTCCTTAAATACCATTTCCTTACTTTCATATCCAATACTCTCCAAGAAAAAGTATTACATTCTTCCTCTGTCCTCTTATCATTTTTTTCCTTTACTTCTTCCTTTAATGATTTTAAAACTTCTCTTTCTTCTTCATTCAGATCTTTTCTTATTATAATATTTTTCATCCTCACCTCTTTGCTTAATTTCCAGGTAACTTTAAGTATCTCATTTATTACACTTTCTGATGTAAACTTGACTCTCATTGGTCTTGTTTCCCCTTTCTTGTAAGGCCCTATCCTCCTTACTTCCTCAATTTCTTTTACCCACTTGTCTCCTTCGGGGTCAATCTTGCCTAATATTCCTCTCACCAGGTTCGTGTCTCTCTCCAGTCTTACGAACCTAACCTTTTCTTCCTCTTCCCTGTTTCCAAATACTACCACACATCTGTTCCTTTCTACAGTTTCTCTCACTATTTTCTCTTTTTTCTTCAGTATTTTCACTACATTTTCTTCCATTTCTTTCTTGTTCATTTCCCTTTCTTCCTGGATGATCTCTCTTAAGCTGACCACTTCTTTCTCTTCTTCTTCTACGTGTGCCCACTTTGCCTTATGTTCTTCTAATACATTACTCACCTTCTCCGTTTTATTAGTACTCTCTTCTAGTTTCCTCCTCAGTTCAACATTTTCCCGGTTCAAATTCCTAATCTCTTCATTGGCTGTTTCATTGGACTGGATCAGACTCTGTATGGTAGTTTCCGTATTTACTGACACATCCTTTATCACTAGATTCTCTACTTTCTTTTCAAGTTCACTAATCCTCATAATTAATGTTTTAACCAGGTCCATGACATTGGTATTAGCATCAAATCCTTGAAATTCTAGTCCCTCATTGTTTATATTTTCGGCCATGTTTGATGTTGGTTAAAAACCAAAACAGCTGTTACCGAAAAAAAAACTACAAACATTCATGTACAATCTAGTCAATAAATCTTTACATTTTTGGTAGTCTATTAACTTTCATTATTTTGAATTTAAAACAAGACCTTAGGAGACAGGACAGACAAAATTCCTGAAACTACTTAAGGTTAGCAGCGATGGCTGGGACGTCTGCCCTCTCCGGCTGTTCGTGTGTGTGTGTGTGTGTGTGTGTGTGTAAATAATGCACCCACAAAATTACTGTCAGGTACAGCATTTGGAACAGTACTGTACAGGTCTTTCCCTGCACACATGAACAGGTTTCATAAGAATACATATAACTCTAATTCACTGACCTTAATAGCAACAGGGTATATAACACCTCCAACCTCGAAGGTGCCTTTCTTGAACTGCATGACAGAGGTGTTATTGATGCAGGTCCCCTCAGGGAAGATAAGGATGGGCAGTTTGTCTGGGTCTTCCACATGCTCCCTCAGCCGCCGCGCCACAGCAAATCGATCTTTGGATTCAGACCGCTCAAACCAGATGTGCGCAGATGCACGAGACAGGGCTCGCTGGAAGATTCCCAAGAATCCACCATGCCTCTGGCCAACCTGACAGATCAAGAACATTTTTGCCACTCAGTGCTGAATCTGTGTACCATTACTGAATTTTTTCTTCTTAATGGATGAGATTATTTTGAAAGAAACTGCTAATGAAAACCTTCAGACATTTCTAGTGAAAATCAAACATAACTGGAAGTGCTGCATGAGTTAACCAAACTGTGCAATTGCTTTATGCAATATTAAAGATGATGCAAAACTTTATGGGTATGAGTGAAGCATAGGTAAGGTTGCTGTGAATAAGGTTTGTAGAACGAACTACGTTCCAATAGTTTTTAAGACAAATATACTTCCCAATGTGCATACTGCAACATTATTGAATAAGACATGACCATCATAATTTACTATCCAAGCCATTAGAAAAATTTTCAAAAAAAGGATTCTGTATTCTGACTACTCAACAAGAAAATACATACCCTAAATTACTGTTAAAAAAAGAAGGGGGGGGGATACAATTTATACAAAGTATAACAATTACCTGCCTATAGTTTCTATCCTCCCCAAATTCTAACCAGCTGTTTATTCAAACCAGGAAACCTGACATCAAAAAGTATCACTCTGCCTGACACTAACTTGGTTCATGTGTTAATTTGAATACAAAAGGAAGGATGTACTGTATATAATTCAATTAACTACAGGACAAGTATGAATGCATATACAGGCAAACCCTGCTTTAACGAAGCAATTGGTTAAGTAAAAACCTATCGCTAGGTGGCTTATCATATGCTGGGGTAGATTTAACATGTAAAGTATAGGGATGCATTTTGGAGCCTTGGGCTTCCCCCCCAACCAATTCCTAAGCCTATCCAAATGAGTCCACAAAAAAGTTTAAAGCCAATCTAAATGGCCTAACAGCAGTAAAAGAAACTAACCTAGGCCTAAAACCAGTGCCACTCTCGCTTGTACCCAGTCAAGGTCACTGGAGAATGCGATCTCCGACTTGTGTTCAAACTCGGTAGAGAAGCAGCAGCAGCACTGTATACAATCCTACCATCAGTTGTTGTTGTTTTTGATTAAAAAATAAAAATAAAAAGGGGGGGGGGGGACACCAGCAGATGAAGCCTGTCAGTGAAACAGGCCAATTAGATACGAGGTTGGGGAGGAGGGGGGGATGGCTGCTGCTGCTTGGGCTGGGCTGCTGCTGCTGAACTGCTACTGCTGCAACCGCACCGGCCCCCCGAACCCTCAGTACCAGAACTGTCCAAAATGCGAACTGTTATGGAGAATCGTTGATGTTTTGACAGGGAAATCTCTTGATGAGGAATGCGATCTGGAGAGCTTTTTCAATGGCCCCTCTTTATATTGTTTTAGTTACTGTTCTGGCTGCTGAGCTCCTTTATTTTTGTCTCTCTTATTTTCAAACATTTATTTAGAAATTCCTCCGTATTTTCAAAGCGTTTTCCCTTGAATAGCCCGAATGTAAACACATGATTTATCAAACGATGATGCAATCGGGATAGCCTTTTCAACGGTCCGTTGTTATGTCATTTTAGTTACTGTTCTCATTGCTGAGCTCCATCATTTTCTTCCCTCTTATTTTTCAACATTTATTTAAAAATTCCTTTGTATTTTCAAAGCATTTTCCCTTGAACAGCCCAAATGTAAACATGATTTATGGATTGATGATGTGATCAGGAGAGCCTTTTCAACGGCCCCTCTGTATGCTTTCTCGTTACTGTTCTGGTTGCTGAGCTCCTTTTTTTTCTTCTCTCTTATTTTCCAGCATTTATTTAGAAATTCCTTTGTATATTCAAAGCATTTTCCTTGAACAGCCCGAATGTAAACACATGATATATCGATGTCTCAGTTTTCATCAATGCATGAAACATTTACTGTACTCTTAAAGGCTTTCATAATTATTAATATTTCTATAAAATTATCATTATGTATTCCACGATAGGTTCGATATTCAATGGTCAAACACGAAATATTCTATGTTGAGTCGCCTAGTTGTCCACACTGTTTTGTACCTCGTCTGGTGCGCAAGAATATGTACCCTAACTGACAGTCTTCACTCCACCTATGCCTAAAACACATTAATCTACATCTAAAAACAGTTTATAAATCAACCTAAACACAAAATTTAAGTCTAAAATAACATCAAAATCGATAAAGAAAAATCAAAAGCCATTGCAAAACCGAGGGGTTGCCCTACGATATGCGGGGCTGGGTGGTATTTCTACCCCCAATCACTACTCAAGGGTATCGCATCTAGGGGTATCGTAAATCAGGGTTTGCCTGTATGTAAGATATAATGAATAAAAAAGTCGAGTTGTACACTGGTCCCTGTCAAAGCCCAGTGTCACATGTACTGCAGGTGACAGAAGTTGGGTCTGGTTAGTACTTGGATGGGTGACCGCCTGGAAACACCAGATGCTGTTGGCATAACGTTCTCCCTACGTGTCAAGTGGGGTTGGTGGAGGATTAGTGCCCCTCCCTGTAAAACAATTAACTCTAAGCCCTTGGCCACCCTGTTTGGGATACATGGCGTCTGGCAATGAATGAATGATTATTTAGCCATTAATATTCAGTTATCTAAGCAGCTGAATCATGTTTGTTTCCTTTGATATGGTCAGCTGGGTCCTTTGTTTATATGTGGAGCTATGGCAAGAGGAGGGTGTCGTGAAGAGTTTTCACCAAATTCTCAAGTACAGTACCATATTCACAATGGCTGCAAAAAAAATTAAGAGGTAAGTGATTGGATTCAGTGTCTGCTGAGCAATCTAAATAGTTGCTAAATAATAGCAAAACATCCATATAACTATTTGAAAACTGGCCTCAGTGCTATTTTGTAATTTATATAGCCCGTCACCTATTGGTGACACTGGGCACTGGAGCTACTATTCTCATAACAATGTCTAGCAATAACGGATGATGATGGAGTGAATTGATTTGATCACACTGTAGATGATCAAAGGTGTCACTTAGAGGAAAGAAACTGTGGTATCCTCTATTTGCCCTTGGAATTGATGCAGCTTGTCAGAATGAATGGCAGATTCATAAAATATGTGGTAATAGTAAAATGACGTATTGTGACTTTAGGTGTTCAGTTGTGCAGGACTGCTTAGGAACTTGCCAGTCACCACCCACAAAGTCACCTTACTGTAGTGGTAGAGGGGAGGGGAAAAAAAAAAAAAAAGTGCATCAGAAAGTACGAACTGATGCTGACATAACTAGTCATACACAGTCACTACTCGTTTTATGATGGGGTTACGTCAGGTCATAGGTTATCGTATACCGATTTTATCATAAATCGGGAGATTGAACCCATTATAAAAGGGGGGTTACGTCAACTCAACTTCCCAAAGTCACCTAGCTAAGAATGAACCATAAATAACAACCCACCTTCACTCCTTCCTGTGTTGGTCCAACTCTTCTCCAAGTCATCCCCCCCGAGGCTGGGGGACAGCCTGTGCTTACAGGCACTAGTGGTCAGCCTCTGAGTCAGACAGGAACAGGTTAGGGGGAGGGGAATCCAGCCCATACCTGCACCAACCTTAGCACTGGGACCCATACCTGCACCAACCATAGCACTGGGGCCTACAGTGGCACTGACCTTACCGTTGGGCACACAAATCCACAGTACTGAAGTACGATGTTTGGCTGAGAGGTGTCGATAATAGGGGGGCACACATGAACAAGTTGAAAAGACAGGGCTTTGAAGGGGTGGCGGGACCTGAACCATAACTATGCCTGCATGCTGGGGCCGCCATCTTGCCTGAGACAAGCGATGATCACCTTGCTTGTACCTGGCGCTTTCCGATGGCAAAATCATTATAGTGGCAAATTTATTGTAAGCTGAATTTTGAGGTGGAGCTTTTCTATTATCGTTGTAGCGAATAATCGTAAACTGAATCATCATAAAACGAGTAATGACTGTACATGAAGCATGCAATCAAGCCCAATGTGCAAAATGTCACCAGCAGACCAGAATCATGTGCAAAAGATGCAAAGTACCTCTTCATATTCACTGCTTTTATGTCTTACATTCCAAATGAGAGAATATAAGGCATAGAGGGTTTTTTGCTGTTAGGATGGATTACTTATGTCATTAGTTGGCTGACGGACAGCACACCACTTAGTACCACCACGTCGTAATGCAGTGCGACTCTTGTTGTCTTGAACCAAACGGTGTTGGCTGCACTGAGGGACTGACTGGGAGAATGACTGAGATGAATTCCGTCGAGGACAAGTGGTGCACAAGCACAACACTGAGGCAGAGATCGAATTTGCTAGAAATCGCCTCCAAGTTGCCCTGTCCCCCATCATTTCACTGCCCTACTCCCAGCTCAGACCCCCCTCTCTCATATACCTCTCCAATCCATTCCTCCATCTCATCCTTGGTTTTCCCCTCCCTCTCCCCCCTTCCACCTCACTCACATAAACTCTCTTCATCAGTCTCTCACTGTCCATCCTCTCCACGTGGCCATACCACCTCAATAAGTTTCTCCTTATGCTTCCTATCACATCCACACCACAACACTCCTTCACGTCCTCATTTGTCAGTCTGTCTCTCCCTGTGACTCGACAGGCTCTCTCAAATAACTAATTTCCACTGCTCTCAATCTTGGCCCTCTGTCCCGCCAACAAGGTCCAATCTTCACTTCCATATGTTAGAGTTGATATCACAGTACTGTCATGTAGTAACTTTTTCACTTCCATGCTCACTTCCCTGTTTCTTATCACTGCTTTCAAGGAACCAGCAACCTTTCTTCCTTTTTGTACCCTTTCAAGCACTTCACCCTCCAAACTTCCAACCTTACTCATCACACTAACCATGTACTTAAACGTACTCACATTTTTCATTTCCTCCACATCCAACCTCACTGTACATTTACTGACTTCATTCCTCTCGAAGACCACAACTTTACTCTTCCCTACATTCACCTTTAGATTCCATTTCTTACACACTCTCCCAAACTCATCCACCAAGCCTTGTAGCTCCCCTTCATCTTCACTTAACAACACAGTATCATCTGCAAACAACAGTGCACGGAGTTTCCATTCATCCACCTGCCAAACAGTTGGCCAGTGTTACTGGGGATCTCTTAGATACTGTTGGTAAGGTTACTCTTACACTTCAAACGTCACACTCTGCTCAGCCCATTAGTGAAGATTTTCACATTACAAAGAACTTCCCCTTACCTGCAGATGGCCTACTCGCCTAGAAACTATGGACCAATATGACACTGATGTTCATCCTAGTACGTATTATTTATAATCAAGTCAGTCATAATGCCTTGTCTCCTTCCAGACCTTTACAGGCAAGTCCCAGTTAACGAGCAATCGCTTAATGAGAATTCGCTAATATGAGGTCTTGGAATTTGCACCACCGCCTGTTTAATAAGCAGGTAAAAATCTGTACTTACAAGAATCGAGACGAGGGTCGCGCTGCAGCTGTCCACCAAATTTACCTCAGCGGCTAGGAAACAAGTCGCACGCTAGCTCTGCGAGCCTCTTCCTGCCTCATCTTCGTAAACATTCTTCCAGCCAAGCTTGCTCAGTCAAGGTCGGTCTTGAAGCGTGCTTTTTTTTTCTGTGCCCAGGATTACTGTATCACCATGTCTTCTATGCATTCCATTGCGACCCCTAGTGCTCCCAGTGCTAAGCGTGCTCGGCTTTCTATCTCTGTCGCCCAGAAACTGTTGAATATGTTATTCTTCCAATTACTAATGCTGTTAGGGGTAAAACCCTCTTGTATTAACCCCTTAATCCAGCTTAAAATGATCAGAAAGTCAGTTTTGGTGGTTTGGGAGGAGGTTACTCTTAGGCCCTCCTCCCTAACCCTGTTTTTCCCATAAGTTCTTCACTACGTTTAATGAGAATTCGGCTAACGAGCAAAATCCTTGCTCCCAATTAGCTCGTGATCGGGACTCGCCTGTACTTCATTCGGGTGTCATTCTGACAGCTATCCCTTCGCAGAGTACGGGAAGTCTGTCCATGGAGTCATCAGGGTTAGATCAGGAGCCCCTCATCGCATGTGGCACTTCCTGGTAGACTCAGTGACACCTCAAATGCAAGTGGCTCGAACTGGACCTTGGTTTCAGCTGTGCTGTCTTGAATTTGGCTCTCTTTTGTATTGATTTTGTTTTCTTTCTTGGAAGGAACGGATTGTGGACTCCTGGCCTTCTTTCTTGGAGAAAAAAAAAAAAAAGTTTAAAACCAATCTAAATGGCCTAACAGCTGTAAAGAAGCTAACCTAAGAGAAGATGCAGCAGCAGCACTGAATACAATCACACCATCAGACGGTCCCAGGACAATTAAATAAAAATGTTATGCACAACAATAATGTATGAATGACGGAGAATCGTCCAAGGTGCAATGTATTGTGACGGAGAATTGTTGATGTTTTGAAGGGGAATTCTCTCAATGGGAAATGCAATCGATGATGTGATTGGGATAGCCTTTTCACTGGCCCCTCTTTATGTTTCTTTTTTTCTTTTTTCACTGTTCTGGTTGCTGAGCTCCTTTATTTTCTTCTCTCTTACTTTCCAACATTTTTTTTAAAGAAATTCCTTTGCATTTTCAAAGCATTTTCCCTTAAACAGCCCGAATGTAAACACATGATTTATCGATCGATGATGCCATCAGGAGAGCCTTTTCAATGGCCCCTCTTTATGTCGTTTTAGTTACTGTTCTGGTTGCTGAGCTACTTTATTTTCTTCTCTCTTATTTTCCAACATTTATGTAGAAATTCCTTTGTATTTCCAAAGCGTTTTTCCTTAAACAGCCCAATTGTAAACACATGATTTATCGATGTCACAGTTTTCATCAATCCATGAAATATTTACTCTCTAATGTTTTCATATTATTAATATTTATTTAAAATTATTATTACATATTCCATGATAGGTCAGATGACAGTTCAATGGTCAAACAAGAAATATTATTAGTTGAGTCGCGTAGTTGTCCAGATTGTTTTGTACCTCGTCTGAAGGGCGAGAATCACAGTGTACCCCAGATAACAGTGTTCACTCCACCTATGACTAAAACATATTACTGTAATCTACATCTAAACACAGTTCATTATCAACCTAAACACAAAATTTAAGTCTAAAATGTCATCAAAACTGGTAAAAAATAAAAATAAAAACCCATCACAAAACCGGTGGTAGGCCTATAAGCGGGGTAGGGTGGTATTTCTACCCCCATCACTAATCCGGGGTATTGTATCTAGGGGTACTGTAAACTGGGGTTTGCCTGTATTTCAGTCAATTCATAATGACGTTTGCAAAAGTTGGGCGGTTTCTATGAATGAAATAATTTACAAACAGCATAATAAAGCTGAATTATCCTCTATTGACATTGGAGATGCAGTTATGATTATATCTCCTGAATGTTCAACTAAACTTTCTCCTAAGTTCTCTGGACCATTCCATGTATTGGCTAAAGAACACAGTAACAAATACAGGGTTTAGAATCGAGATCAGGCATCAGAAATTGTCCATTTCGACTGTCTGAAGAAATTTAATCGGGGTTATTATCCAATTCACATGCAGGACCCGAGTCCCCACCTTCTTCCGTCCCAGATCCAACTCCATCTTCATCTCATGTTATTAATGACTACTGAAGCAAGCTTCGTTCAGCTTCCAAAAAGCTGAAGTTCACTCTCTCAACAGAAATAGTTCTTTCTATTTCCCCTCCACATGATGAAGGCCATAATCTTCAGACAGTCAGAGTAGTCAAAGTGGTATACTCAGTTCATTATGTTCACAGTACACTGCATTAGACTTAAAGATCCTCACTCATGCTTTAAATATCGACAGAAGAGTGGCCCTTTAGACATTTAAAGAATTTAATACAATATATCTTGGGTATGGTCATGGCTAACAATGTATCTGAATGAGTTGAAAACATGCATGAATAACCCTTCCTGCTATAACTGGCTAAAAACACATCACTCTAAATTACAAGGCTTTTAAACTTTACTGATTCCTTTAATATCATTATCAATACGTCCAGTCATTAATCACGAGCTGCTACCTGTCAATAGGTCTATCTTCTCAATTACCAACCCTATTAATCATAAGTGATCTTATAGAGCACATCTTCTCTTCTTCCTTTTCCCTTCTATACATAGTGTCTTATTTCTTCTCTCTCTCTGACTAATGGATACTTACATCAGTATATCTGTCCAGCAAATCTTGGCACTTGGCTTGGCAGATTAGGCTTCACGCAAGGTTTTCCTTGCTCAAAATACTCATTCCAGGGTTTACTGTTTGTTGATACTCTCCAACTCATCTTCGTTCAACATTTCCTGTGTCTGAGCATTTGGTTACTTATCATAACACTCCTGAGTCGTCAACACGTGCTATTACGGCTAAATGGTCATCGGATCTTCATCCAATGGCTACCTTGTTTGAATGTCTCCTTTGAAAACCTTCGTGTTGTCTCAGATTGTGTAACACTGTTTTCCTATCTCAATGATGGTGAATTTATTTCCATCTTTCATATCTCTCTCCTTTCCAATCTGTGCTGGTGTCCTCGTGCCTACCTTATATTGTCCTTAGTGTGTGTGTGCTGGTCTCTGTATAATACAGTATATTTCATCCCAGATATAGTATTAGGAAGTGGTCTAGGAAGTGGCTCGATCTCAGTCACCTCCTCAACAGACCGTTACTTAGCTAGCTCCGCACACTACAGTGTAACATGGTTAGGTACACGATAGTTTATTTTCATTTCAATGTATATCATCGACAAGACTTGTTTGAATGATGGCCGAGCGATACTCTGGTCCCACTATATATATATATATATATATATATATATACCATCTACTAAATATTCATTCTTAATTATAATATAGGTAGATACTGTACTTTGTTAACTGTTCATACATTAATTCATCATAAAAGGTGGCAACCCTATGTGCCAATATCTCGCAGTGGCAGATCTACTTGTGTCAGCATTGCTGTACCTGGGCTCCAATGCCATGTGTGCAACAGATTCTCTCAGTCCACCGTTAGGGCAGGCTGTTTACTGAAGCCATCCAGGGTCCTCTTGCTGATGCTTCCCCATAGGTTATATATTCATTTATGTCTATTTTCTCTCTCCCTGAGATGCATTTATATAGCATAATTATGTTTCCTCTTTTCCTTCTCTCCTGTAGTGTTGGTAGATTCAGTTTTTCTAGTCTTTCTTCGTAGCTTAGACCCCTTAAGCTTGGTATTCACCTTGTAGCGGCCCTTTGTACTTTTTCAATCTTATCTATGTGTTTTTGAGATGAGGATTCCAGATTGCTGATGCATACTCCACGGTTGATCTGATGAGAATGCTATTCTCATATTAGTAAGCAGTGTACACATAAAATGTACCTTCTCACTGATGTGGTCAGCCAGAGATAGTCTGTTATTGATAAGTACTCCTAGGTCCTTCTCCCTTTCTGAAATGTGTAGGGTTGACCTTCCTAACTTGTAAACCCAATCTGGTCTTTTTTCATTTTTGCCAAACTTAATTATATGACACTTGTCCACATTAAATTCCATTTGCCATTTAACTGCTCTATTCATTAAATTTATTTATTTCTTCTTGTAGCCCTCTGCACGAATCTGTGTTAGTAATTTTCCTTTGTATTTTTCCATCATCCACAAACATATATAGATAGCTTCTATTTCCAATGTTACTGTCTATGTCATTTATATACTGTATACTAAAAACATAAATGGTGCCAGCACTGAGCCCTATGGAACTTCGCTAGTCACTTCCCTCCATGATGAGTAATTTCCCCTTAGTCTATCTATCTATAGCCCGACGCCCTAATCCCACAAAGGGTGGCCGCAGACAGAACGCCTCCAAGTCACTTTGTCACCCACCATTTGACTACCCTCCCCCCAACTCACCCCCCCCTCCCTCATATACCTCTCAACTCCATCCCTCCACCTCATCCTTGGTCTACCTCTCCCTCTCCCTCCCTCCACCTCACCTACATACACCCTCTTAGTCAGTCTTTCACTCTCCATTCTCTTCACATGTCCAAACCACCTCAGTGTATTTCTCCTAATCTTCTCAACCACATCCACATCCACTCCACAGCGTTCCTTCACTTCTTCATTCGTCTTAGTACTGTGCTTATTTCCCTTTCTCTGAGAAAATCCTGCATCCAAGAGTAGAGACTGCCTTGGATACCTCCTTGATGGTACAGTTTCCATAAAAGTCTTTGGTGTGGTACCCTGTGAAATGCTTTCTTGAAATCTAAACAGATACTGTCCACCCATCCTTCTCTTTTCTGTAATGTTTCTGTAACTCTGTTATAGTAGCTTAATAGATTAGTAACACGTGATTTTTTCCTTTCTAAAACCGAACTGCCTTTCTGTTATCATACTGTGTTCTTCTACATGGTTTACCCAAATTTTTCTGATCAGCTTTTCTAGTACTGTATCTTACAATAATGATCAGTGATACTGGTGGGTAGTTGAGTGGATACTGCTTATTCCCTTTCTCGAATAGGGGAACAAGGTTTGCTCTTTTCCAATATTAGGCAGTTTACCTTAACCTAAGGATTCCTCGAATATTAAATATAATGGTCTGCTTAACTATTCTGCACATTCATGTAGCACCCAACCTGAAATTTCATAAGGACCATATGGTTTTCTTTTGTCTAATTTACTTAACTCTTCCTGTACTTCTTTTTCTGATATTTGTAAATCTGGTAATATGTGTGGGCATGCATGTTCCATACGATCTCTTTTAAAATTATTTTCTTTAGTAAAAACTGACAAAGTTTTTATTTAGTACTTCACAAATATCGTTCTCTTGCGTATAGATGATCCCCTCATCCGTAATGGACTGTATTTTATCTTTATCTTTGGTTTTGCTTCAAATGTAGCTGTAAAGTAGCATTGGTTGATCGCTACTTTTATTATTATATTTGTCTTCCTCAAACTGTCTCTGAACCTCCCTCCTTATCTTTGTATAATAATTTCTCGTCTGTTTATAGTTGTTATGTGCCCTCTCACTATTGTGTCTTCTGTATCTATTCCACAGCAAATCTCTTTTTTCTTTTGATTTTTTACACTCTGTATTAAACCATTCCTTTATTTTCATTTCTGTTCCTTTGTGCTGAGGGATGTAAGTTTGGACTCCTATTTCATAAAGATCACAGAATTCTCTATATATAATATTTAAATTCTGTCCTCTAAGCTCCTTTTCACAATCTGTTTCTAAGAAGTACTTCTGCAGGTCATGATAGTTGCCCTTTTTGTAGTCTAGACTCTTTTTGTAACTCTCATGACTGATAACAAAGTCATACACAATCCTGAAGTTGCAATTTAATACTGCATGGTCGCTTCTGCCAAATGGAGGGTGATTCATTACACTGTCAGTATCATTTTCTTGCCTAGTAAATATAAGACTTAGTACTGATGGATCATCAAGTCCTCTTTTGCATGTTGTGTTAGGAAAAACTCCTGCACAAGATCCAGGAGCTTTTGATCCCAACAGCTTCCATGGTTTTTTACATCTACAGTTTTCCAATTCATATTTGTACTGAAATCTCCAGTTAATATAATTCTTTCAGATTTCTCTTTAAGTTCTTTAAACTCTGAATTGTACTTTCTGCCAGGTCTTCATATTCGCCTCTTTCCCAAGTGTTTGTTTTGGGTGGTATGAATAAATTTTTCACAATTACTTTCCCTTCTGATGTGTTAATCTCCAATGCAATCAGTTCTGCTTGTGAGGGTATATCCATTTTTATTTCTTTGACTTGTAGATTTTTCTTTAAGATTATAATTTCTCCTCCTTTTCTTAAATTTCTGTCTCTTCTCCATATTCCTCTAAGTTTAAAGCATCGTTTGATATCTTTGGGGTTAATTTTGTTTCAATTAGGCAAATAATATGTGGTTCCTTTTATTGGTATAGTCTTTCATCACTAATAATTTAGACACCTTTCCATCTACATTCGAGTATATCAACTTAATCATCTTGTTTACATACTTGCCACTGCTTGAATCTACTGCCTTCCTTCTTTTTATTCCCTGTAGGTTATGTACCACTTTCATACCTGCAATCCTATTACTGCAGTTTGTAAAAAAAAATTACTCTTCTCTTCCTCTGATCTTTTCTCGTTTGTTTTTGCTTCCTCCCTGTTCTCCTTTAATATTTCCAATTCCTCTTGAGTTTGGCATCTTTTTATTCATACTTTTTTAAATTCCTCTTTTTCCATGAGTTTGTTTGCATTTTTTAGTATTTCCTCCACAGCGTTCACACTCTGGAAGGTTACTTTCAAAGGCCTTGACTTATTTCACTCATATCTTCTGAGCTTTTTGTGTTCCTCTATGTCTTTATCACAACTTTCCTGTGATACTTCCTTCAATATGTTCATTATATTTGCTACCTCATTTTCGTCTCTCAAAATTTTGTTTTTTATTTCTTCTGCAACTATACTAGTGATTACTATACATTTGTTGATATCTGCTAAATCTTCTACCAACTCAGGGTTGTTTTTGAGGATTCCTTTCACTTCCTTTCTAATGCTTTTTTCTTTGACTCTTGTCTCTAAGTTTTTCCTTAACCATTTCGGCATACAAAGTTTCTACATCATCTTTATAACTTTGCATCACTTCATTCACCTGGGTTATCTTCTCTTCAATTTCACTGCTTTGGTCTATCAGACTGCTTGCTTGCCTAACTGTCTCTGTATCATTTCTGAACTCCTCCATAATTCTCTCATGGATGACAACTGTACTTGCCATTTCACTAGTGTTCCAAGTGAACTCACCTCAACTGACGGTTCATCTATTGTTGTGTTTTTTTTTTTGTTTAATTCCTTTACTAGTTTTTCATTTTCTTACTTCCACATGCATAACTGCTTTTTAATTTCATCCATTTCACTTCGAAAAGTTTTCTCCAGTTTATTCAGTTTCTCTACTAGTTTTTTATATGTTTCCATTTCACCTAGTTCTTGGTAGAAATCATCATCCTGTTTTCTACCTTTATCCCTTTTCTTAACTCCTCCCATATTCACTTAACTAAAGATGGTGCTCATCTTGTGGTATTTTACTTAGAAAGAACACTTCCACTTAAAAGTAAGTATTTCCCTGCTACCTGCCTAATGACAGATGACACTCAGCTGGTGATGTGTTGATCAGTGGATTCCTAAGTGTGTGTGTGTGTGTGTGTGTGTGTGTGTGTGTGTGTGTGTGTGTGTGTGTGTGTGAATTTGATTTTTGTTTTTTCTGGCACCTTCCACTACATTAACATTGGTAAATGTGGCCTGAAGCCTACAAAAAGTTCGGGACCACTGTGCTACACAGTTGTAGCCACAGGGAGGAAGAAAGAATGGGGAATGTCTGGACCTAAAATAGGGATGCAGCTATGATTAACTACTTGAGTACAGTACTGGAATCATAATCACTATTTACTTTCCTTCAAAATTATACGAGCATTCCGTTTACTTGTATCCTATTTGTGAATTATCTGGCAAGTAACCAGAAATGAAAAACTGGAGAAATAAGTACAGTCAAGTTGCCTAAGGCATGGCTAACTGGTTAAGGACTGTGCCCGTGCCATAGAAAACCATGCCATACAAATAACTAAACCTATGGGAAAAATGGAATTTGGTTCTGGACGTTCGCCCAAAGTCCCCCTGTTCACCCCACTTTTCCCCATTTTTCCCCACTTTACACACACACACACAATCAAGCAGTCAGTCAATGCATGTATTACACGTAACAACAGGCACAAAAACAATAGGGTGTTCAGCCTTGTGTCTACTTGGGCAATACCATGCGCTGCAGATCGAGCGAAAAAAAGCTCAGCCAAGTAGACACAGATCAGCTGACTGACCAAAACATAAAAGATGGCAAAGGCTGCCTGGTCAAGCACTGATTGAAGAAGTTTACTTGATAAAGTTTGTATGCTCAAGTGTCAACAAAACTCACATTTAACACATTAATAATCGAATGATTATATGATGATGATGATGATGATGATGATGATGGGAAGTACTATACTTCGTCTTAGCTCAGAGATATGTGCTTCGCCACTAACCCGTTCATAGCGGCTTTACGAACAAACCTATAAACTAGTCACAATACCCAAAGAATCTTTAATGTTTCATTACTTAACACAATGAATTTGGTGAAGTTTAATCTCCTCATAAGAGAGAAAAAAGTCCATAGTTGGAGCACAAGTAGTATGGAGCTGAAGTGACGGCCATCTTCTTTGTTGACAAATAGGGAAGCGCGCCGCCAGGGGAATTTGCCCGCATGTTTCAAACCTTGCTGCACCCGCGCCATAGGTAGTTTATGCATGTGGCTCATTTTTGGGGGGTCTGGCACCTTGCCATGTCATAGAAAACCATGGCATAGAAGTCCATGCCATAGGCGACTTGACTGTACTGTACTGTATGGTAATTTAAATGCTAAATAACACACTGACAGTGTTCATATCAGTGGCAAATGTCATATTTTTGAAATATATGGTAAGGCAAACTATTCTCAAGTGGCTCCAAGCAAACATATATTCATGACAATCAAATTATTTTGCTATTAACCTCTTTAATAAAAGGACATTCATTTTTCTTCTATCAGAAAGGCAACTGTTGTAACTGGGGCCTTGTAGTGCTGAGGTAATTAAAGCTTTACCTATCCCCTCCTGCATGAAAAGTTTCTCTGAAGCTGGGGGGAAAAAAAAAAAAAAAATTACCATAAGACATACATACTGGTACATCATCAAGCTGAAGGACTTACGGGGTTATTCAACGACAATGGTTAGGAAAGGCACCAAAGTAACCAGCAAAGCAGAAAAATAAGGAATAAATCAATTGGTAATTACACAGTAACATCAATAATTTTCAGATTCAATAACGGGGAACTGTTAGTATCAAAAAGTTATTGAGGCACAAATGGTAAGAGAAAGCTTAGGCAATACAACATTAATAAGTGAAGCCCAGACACTCAATTAAGAATGAAAATTCAGAGTTAGTGGGGCACTGGGCAATGATAAAATTTAATCACACAAGAAAGTAATGGGAGGAAGCAGGTGAGACATACCATATCATACGTATTGTCACATGCCAACACCAACACATCAATGGGGGTGGTGTGGTTTGCGACGCAGATGCCACGGCGTGGAACATTTTCCTTGTTGTGGTAGGTACAGACCAGTGACAGTGCCCCACTCAGAAAGTCAAAGCAGAAGACTGAAACACTGCTGTTTAGCCGCCTCTTCATTTTACTTTCAGGCAGGCATCCAACCACGTAGGTACACGCTACCATGACAACCATCTGTAAGACAAACAAGGTCCCCGACCACTAAAGCACACACACACTCAGGGCTGCTACTGGTGTGGTGCAAGTACACAATCACATAAGCCTCAAGACAACACAGATTAGAGGCAAGCTTGACCAAAAAGTATCAAAACACATTAATTTACTTACAGTGCTGCAGTTCACTTGATATTTTCTTAATTCCTATGGACTATAACTGATAGGCTGTGATACTCATTTGGCCAAATATGCATTAGTATTACAGACATTAACAGATCACTAAGTCTGGTAAATGCTGTGAGGGCAAAAGATCAGAAAAATATGAACAGGTCTGACACAAAGTACAGTTCTCATCACCCAACACCTGTTCTGAGTGCTCCTACCACAACAGGAATGAAACAAATCACAACTAACCAACATACAAAAATAATGGCACATACTATTAAAGGATTGATAAAAGCAATGATAAAGAGAATGGCCCACAATTAATAATTTCCTTCCATGTACCACAGACTGGAGTAAACAGGTTAAAATTGCTCTAGTTGCTAAAAAACACAAGCAACAGGGACATCTGTGTACTCATAAACATTACAACTGTGGAGCAACATTGAGGACTTTCCAAAGTTGGGAATCTATCTCAAAGATGAAGATGCAAGAAACTAGTTTTATGACTTGATGAGCAATAAATGAAGTACAGTAAACCCTCGCTTTACCGTACCTCGCTAGACGAGATATCAGATTTAACGAACACATTGAGGTCTCCGGACAAACCATTATACATACTGAATACCATTCGGTAAATGGGAACAACCACGCAGTCTATCAGTTACATAGGGCATATGATGCACGCCTACTGGATCAAACCAGATCACTTCCTGCAAGCGGGTGACTAAGAACACAATTACCAAAGCTGGCAGTGTTTTTTCTCCATCTACATGGGTTAGCCATAAAGAAAAGCTATGACAGGGGTGTGATTTGGGTTAAGTAAGTGTAAAATGGGTATAGTTATCATTTTTGGCACCAGAATCAGCAATTTCAATCACTTATTTTCCATTATGTGCTTGAAATCCCACTTCAGGGGAGGACCATCAGACTTACTTGATTATCAGCTTTATCGGATTGGGCTTCCCCCCCAACTTATCCAGTATAGACAGGGTCTGCTGTATTGCAACATTTACTGACAGAAAATCAAATACTGTTATCATCTCTACATTATATTACCACAGTTCCTCCACTTTTAAGGGACTACAATACTGTCATGATATTACAGGAAGACCTAATAAAGATCATTCCAAAAAAATTGAGTAAATGATACAATTTGTTGATGCTGTGGCACTTGCTCATGTTGTTAATGTTGGTATTTAGTATTAAGGCTTATTGCATTCCTCTGCCTATTTTGGACAGCATTCATGATAAAACAAAGCTTCAAAATGACAAGGAAAAATTCAACCCCACGGGTGGTCAGTAATCCTCCATTTATCCGATGTAATATAAGTCAAGGGCATGTTCAGAGAATGGATCCGTCTGGACAGCGGACTTCTCCCCTGGCACCCCTTCATATATAACCTAACTTTGAAAGCCATTGTAAAAGTCCATTACAGCACATCGTACAACATTTGTTCATGTTGTTTTACACTACTCTGGTCAAGAAGACCTATAAACCACAGCCAAGTAGTTACCATGGTCAAGCAGACCCATCAACCACAGACAAGCAATCACCACTGCAAGGCCATACCCTGTAGTGAAAAGAAAAAAAATGAAAAAAAATGAAAAAAAATGGACACAAGACAATGGGCACACAAAACAAAATGGTAAAATGGAATAAAATCATGGTAAAATAGAATAAAATCATGGTACACTACAGTAAGCCAGAATAAAATCATGGTGAACACTCATGATTCCTCACAAGGTGTCGTGCTGAATAACCCACTAGCTCCTTGACTATGACTGTTGCACTGCAGCTGGTGAAGCTGTTGCACTGCACAATATATCCCATGTGGTCTAGTGGGATGCAAGGAATAGCAAGGCCTGAAGCTGGTCAGGAACAGCCACAAAAGCCATCATGTGTGCCACCACAACTATACGAGAGAATTCAGAGAAATTACCAATATGCCGGGAATCGAACCCGGGACTCTCAGGTGAGAGCCAGGCAGCATACCACTACACCACGACCAGGTAAAAGTTAACTCACGTTGTCACAATCTTGTAACCAACGTCCCTCCGCCCCCACTGTGGGCATGAAGAGGATGAGTTAACCCCCTGGCACTCGGGCAAGTAGATGCTTTTAATCTATCCCAAACACTTACGGCAAGTCAGAATGAAGAGAGAACCTGTATTTTTTACACAGGAAAAATCATCAGAGAAATTACCAATATGCCGGGAATCGAACCCGGGACTCTCAGGTCCCTGAGAGTCCCGGGTTCGATTCCCGGCATATTGGTAATTTCTCTGATGATTTTTCCTGTGTAAAAAATACAGGTTCTCTCTTTATACGAGAGAAGCTGCTCACTACAGGTTGATGAGTGGGAACTGGGAATGGCTGAGGGGGTCTCTACTGGACACTAGGTGAATTACTGAGCCAGACAATGGGACACCACTGGGCTATTCCTGCCCGGGCGAACGAAAATGTTTGTGACAATTTCCACCCAAATGCATGCATTTTCCATCCATTGCCAGACGCCATGTATCCCAAACGGGGTGGTCAAGGGCTTAGAGTTAATTGTTTTACAGGGAGGGGCACTAATCCTCCACCAACCCCACTTGACACGCAGGGATGCCAACAGCATCTGGTGTTCCCAGGCGGTCACCCATCCAAGTACTAACCAGACCCAATGTTGCATTTTATTCGGATAAAATGGAAAAATGTAAGTATATTGGTTTAATATGGCCAGATCACAGTGTCCGGGTTATGGGTTGTACAGATAATGGACGTCCGGATAAATGGGGGATTACTGCATTTAACAAAGTCATCAACCTATTAAAGCCAGCCATTGTCAACTGGAGTGACAAACATCAGTCATCTCTACATCCCCTAATGATATTATTATCTGGGTATTTACGAAATGTCAAGGTCATCTTTACTTGATTTTTTGTGCAAGTAATAGCGTATAAATTTTTAATCTCAAGTATTATATATAAGGTTGTATTTAAAGTATGATTACACCATTGTGCTCAGGAAAGCTTTCTGCATAAGATCCATTTCATTAACACTGAAGTAGAAAAACAGGGTGGTACTCCAAAGGGGAACAGGAATGCTGGTGATAGGAACAGCTGGATCTCATGCTTCACTATGGTAGGGCAAATCTAAACTGGCGGCTAGGGTGGGGCACGAAGCTCTGTACAGTGGTGCCATGTTTTCCATACGTGCAACCCCCCCCCCCTCTCTCTCTCTCTCTCTCCTGGGGAAGATGTGCATCACCCTGGGGAATTTTGTTTCTTTTATGAGTGACTTATAAACTTCTGCTTTCATTTCATTATTTTTGTATTATATCTAATTATATTTAAAAATATTTATTATTGTTTTACATTTGTCACCACATGACCTCGCTGGTACGGCGCCATGATTGTTCATTCAATCACCCTCTCCCTCCTTCCTTCCTCCATCCCTCAACACCTCCCCTGGCCTTCCTTCCCCCCCCCTTCTCTCTCTCTCTCTCTCATCTATGGTGTTTTAGGATACATTTTGGATATTTTCTTTTACATTATATTGTACATATTGTAAGTCTGACTTTATTTCCACACCACCCAGGAGGTAAGGACACAAAGTGACACGAGGAGGATCTGGCCGGGTTAGTCTGGGTCTGTGTGAGTGTTGCTGCTCACAAGGGTTTAATGAATTATTTTTTTCTTTTACTAAGAAATTGGCATATTTTTACTTATATTCCTGCACATTATCTTATAATCATAATTGTGACATTATTACCCACCCCAGAAATACGGTAAAAACCAATAAAAGTGACTACATTTTTTTCTAGCAACACTGTAAAATATTTATACCACGTGTCTGTATGCATGGTAAAGTTGGCAATGTGAAGGTGGATGGAATAGTTGGTGAGTGGGGTGTGCCTGCTGAGATAGATGAGAATGGGAGTGCGTTAGTGGACATTTGTGCTGGGAGGGGGTTGGTGATAGCCAATACCCTCTTCAGGCATAAAATGATTCACAGGTATACATGGCGAGTGATGAGAAGGGTGGGTGGTGAACTGAATGAAAGGAAGGCAATGATTGATTATGTGTGTGTGGATGAAAGGATGCGAAGATGTGTAATGGATGCAAGAGTGTATAGAGGTTGGGGGAGTGGACTTTCTGACCACAACTTGGTGATGGCCAGAATTAAACTACAAGTAAGTTGGAGGAATAGAAGAAGGGAAAGACGAGAGGAAGGAGTAGTTGCAAGGAGAGTGGAAAGGTTACAAGAGGATGAGAAAAAGGCAGAGTATAAGAGAGAAGTGGAGGAACGATTGGGCAAATATGAACTGGAGCAGATGGGAGACGTGGAAGGTGTGTGTAGAATATTTACAGAAGAAATATGTGCAGCATGTTATGTGGTGTGTGGAAGGAAGAGAAGACGGAGGGGGGTGCAAGGAACAGCGTGGTGGACTGAAGAGGTGAAACAGGCTGTGGCACAAAAGAAAGCATACAATGAATGGATGAGAAATAGGGGCGTGGAAGAGGTTGAGAGGCGGAAGAGAGAGTTATATGTAGAAAGGAAGAGAGAGGTGAAAAGATTAGTAAGAGAGAGTAAGAAGAGAGTGGATGAGGAATTTGGAAGAAATTTAAGTGTAAAGTGGAGGGACTGTAAGAAAATGTTCTGGAGAGAGGTGAAAAGAGTAAGACAGGGTGGAAGTGAAGTTAGCAGAGGAGTGAAAGATAAAAATGGTAGATTACTAGTGGAGAAAGGAGAAAAAGTGAGCAGATGGAGAGAACACTTTAAGGAATTGTTGAACGTAGAGGATGGAAGTAATGCGAGTATAAGTGGCTGGGGAATGGCTGGGAGAAGGAGGGAGGTGAGAAGACAGGAAGAAATCAGTAGGATAGAAGTTGTGGAAGCAATGAAGAAAGTTAAATCAGGGAAAGCCCCAAGAATTGATGGAGTGTGTGGTGAAATGCTGAAGCATGGGGGAGAGATAGTAGTAGAATGGATGTGGAAGATGTGCAGATTGGCCTGGGAGGAAGGTAGAGTCCCGGAGGATTGGAAGTCAGGTATAATTATTCCCTTGTACAAAGGAAAAGGGGAAAAAGAAGTGTGTGGTAACCATAGGGGCATTTGTCTTCTTAGTATAATAGGAAAAGTGTATGGTAGGATACTTATTGACAGAGTTAAAGAAAGAACAGAGAAATTAGTTGGAGAAGAACAGGGAGGTTTTAGGAAGGGAAGAAGTTGTGTAGATCAGATATTCATTCTCAGATCTTTAGTGGAAAAGTTTCTAGAGAAGGGAAAGAAGTTGTATGTGGCATTCATGGATTTGGAGAAAGCATATGACAGGGTGGATAGACAAGGATTGTGGAAAGTGTTAAGAATATATGGAGTAGATGGAAAGTTGTTGAATGCTGTGAAGAGTATGTACGATGGTGCGAAGGCTGCAGTGCATGTGGATGGTGAACTAAGTGAATTTTTCTCTTTGAAGGTTGGGTTGAAACAGGGATGTGTCATGTCTCCATGGTTGTTCAATCTGTACATGGATGGGGTAATAAAAGAGGTACAAGGTAGGGTAGTGGATGTTGGAGTGGCCATGGTGAGAGAGGATAGTGTTTGGAAACTCCCTGTACTGTTGTTTGCAGATGATACTGTGTTGTTGAGTGAAGACGAAGGGGAGCTGCAAGGCTTGGTTGATGAGTTTGAGAGAGTGTGTAAGAAACGGAATCTAAAGGTGAATGTAGGGAAGAGTAAAGTGATGGTCTTTGAGAGAGGTGAAGTCAGTGAATATACAGCGAGGTTGGATGGTGAGGAATTGGAAAATGTGAGTACGTTTAAGTACTTGGGTAGTGTGATGAGTAAGGATGGAGGTTTGGAGGGTGAAGTGCTTGAAAGGGTACAGCAGGGAAGAAAGGTTGCTGGTTCCTTGAAAGCAGTGATAAGAAACAGGGAAGTGAACATGGAAGTGAAAAAGTCACTACATGACAGTATTGTGATACCAACTCTAACGTACGGAAGTGAAGCTTGGACGTTGTTGGAAGGACACAAGTCAAGAGTGAGAGCAGTGGTAATGAGTTATTTAAGAGGAGCCTGTGGAGTCACATGGAGAGACAGGCTGACGAATGAGGATATAAAGGAGCGTTGTGGTGTTGATGTGGATGTGATAGGAAGCGTTATGAGGAACACACTGAGGTGGTTTGGCCATGTGGAGAGGATGGAGGGTGAAAGACTGACGAAGAGAGTGTATGTGAGTGAGGTGGAGGGGGAAAGAGGGAGGGGGAGGCCGAGGATGAGATGGAGGGATGGGGTGGAGAGGTATTTGAGAGAGGGGGGTGTGAGCTGGGAGCAGGGGTGTGAGCTGGGAGCAGGGGAGTGAAATGGCGGGGGACAGGGCGACTTGGAGGCGATTTGTTTGTGGCCACCCCAAACGGGATTGAGGAATCTGGCAATAGATAGATAGATAGATAGATAGATAGATAGTCTGTATTGCCGTGTAAATATTTCATGCATAATAAGTTTACTGTTCTTTCATATATTATAATACACAGGTTAACATTGTATTCATATGTGTTTATCGTACTTGTGATGCCTTTACGTATATAACAGCAGTTTCACATCGCGGGTTTGAGAAACATAGCACCACTGTACAGAGGGTCGCGCCACACCCTAGCCACCAGTTTAGATTTGTACCACCATAGCTAACAGAAAATATGACCATCCCATTTTGCTGACCTTTTCAGTGTGATACTAACATGGAAAGCAGATCAGTATACTCTCCCAACACTTTCCTCTACGGGGATTCAATAGGGAGGTTTGGAAAAACATGGGTGAGAGGCTGGAGTTTATCCTCTAGCATTTGACCAGAGGCCTTTATCAGAGCAAATGCTACATTCAGACTGACATGAGCTGTATAAGTACCCGTGGGATCACCCCCTCCTGTCGGCTGTTCACTCCCCCCATGACCTGACCTGACTTTGCCACCCCTCCTGAGAGATATTTCCTCACTCAGCCTTGCCCAGCACAGAAAGCCATCATGATGGTTAGTTGTGCTACCCTTGTTTGCACAAATGTGAGCTGCATCCATTGCTCACCTTACACATTTATTTAAACTCTTTTGTATTATTTGTGCCTCCTCCCAAATGGGCAAGTGATTATACTCATCAATGTGAACAAATAAAGAATCTGATGTTCTGACATCTTACATCATTCTGATGTTCATATTACCTCTTATTAAGGCCCTGGAAGGATTCACCATAATAAACAAAAGAACAGTTTCTACAAGGTATTGTATAGACCATACTGTATAGACCATTTCCGCCCAACAGAGAGAGGCCTGAACCCAGGAGTAGCACCCCAGGAGGCTACCCTATCAGTGGGTGTTTAAAAGCGGGGCAGTTACAATGCCAAGGTGCACTTGGAGGGGGTCCCTGCAGCTGTCCTGGCAGGGTGCCCCAAGGCCACTCCCACAACCACTGGTCATGGCTGGTGGGCTATGAGTCCCAAGTTCTATGGCTGGACTTGCAACTGTGTGGGTGGGTGGGGGCTGTGGTCTGTCTCTCCCCTTTATTTATAGCAATGACAAAAAAGGAGAGATCTCAAAGTAAGCCTGAGGAAACTAAATCACCCATGAGGATCAGCGTGGCATCATGTAATGTTGATAGTTTGATGGGTGGGGTAGAGGAAGTGGTTGAGGCACTGAGTAGGAGGTGGGTGGATGTTGAATGTGTACAGGAGGTTAGATACTGGGCAGGATCAGCCAAAATGATAGCCGGGAGGGAATGTCGATACAAGATATTTTGGCAGGGTAGGGCACGTGGTTATGGTGGTGTGGGTGGGTTGGTTAAGGAGAAATGGGTGGAATCTGTCATGAATGTACTGACAGTGAGTGAAAGGATAATAGTCGTGAAAATTTTGTTTGGTGGGGTGACATTATCATTTACATCAGCGTATGCTCCACAGGATGGATTGGATGATTTTGAAAAAGGATAGATTCTGGGATGACTTAGTATGTGTGTTAAGTGGTATGGGGGATGATGAAACTGTAGTTTTGGGTGGGGATTTAAATGGTCAGGTAGATGAAGCAGCTCAAGGATATGAAAGGGTACATGAGGGATGTGCATATGGTGCAAAGAATGAGTTAGGAGAAGGGATACTAGAGTTTGGGGAGGCAATGAACATAATTGTGTGTAACACACATTTTAGGAAAAGAGGGAGAAGATTGATTTTTATTTATTTTTTTAATGCAAGAAAGAAGGAACCAAAGGCCAGGGGCCCACAAACCATTCCTTCCAGGAAAAAACAAAAACAATACAAAAGAGAGCCAAATTCAAGATCCGCTCATTTTGAAATGCATGGACACACTGCATTTGAAAGACTGGAGATCATAGGAAGCAAGAAATGCAGACAGAGGGTGACAGTTCCAGAGTTGACCTGTTGCATAAATGAAGGACTGGGAGTAACGGTTAACTCTTGCATTAAAGAGCTGGACAGAAAAGGGATGAAAGTTTGTTGCTAGACAGGTGCTACGTGCCCGTCATAGAGGTGGAGGGATGCAAGCAGACAATATGGCAAATCTCTATGGGCAATCTTATGATGGAGCAGGTAACATGGCAGGAAAATTGCATGGTGCAGCTACTAGAGTTCTGGAAGTACAGCCAAAGATGATTTACATTCACTGCAACTCCCATCAGTTGAACTTATGCATAATGAAGGCTTGCAAAGTCATACCCATATCCAATATGATGACTGTCATCAGGGAAGCCAGCAGATTTATTAATAACACTCCAAAATGCCAGAATCATCTGGAGGACTTCATAAAGGGGTCTGATGACTGCCATACCAAGCAAACCAAGCTACTCAGTGTTTGAAGATCATGCTGGATCAAACGTTATGATGCTAAGGAAGCTCTCCTGGATCTACTACCTACAGTCACTGCATGCTTGGAGGATGACCTCACCCAATGAGTGGAACAGGGAAACTATCAGTGCTGCTAGATGCTTGTGCCTGTCTATAACACAGTTTTAATTCGTGTTCTCACTGACTATAACCAGTAAAATGTTGTCAGCTACAAAAGGACTGTGTAAGAAACTACAAACCAGAGCCATTGACATCATCTGTGCTTAGGAACATGTTGATGTCAAACACTAGGTTAGTTCAATGAGGGAAGTTGTCGATTCGTTCCATGATGGATGCTTTGAGCAAGTGAAAGACATTGCTGGAACGCTCAAATTGGATGGCAAAGCTCTCAGGAGGTGTGGTAGACAGACACTCCGAAACAATGCTCCTGCTGAATCTGTGACAGACTACTACAAATGCAATGTTACCATCCCACTACATGATCATTTAGACCAACAGTTGAATGAGTTTTCTTCAGTCCAAAAGAATGCCATTCAGGTACCTGCAGTTCTCCTGAAATGTGATATTGGAATCAATAAGTTAATTCAGCATCTGGTAACATCATACAACCATGATTTTCCAGAGAAGCAGTCACTAGAAGTTGAGCTTAAGATGTAGGTGAGGAATTGGAGAGCATGGGAGAAAGAGGTATCTGGCAGTCCATGAGATGCTTTATCATTTGCAGATGAGGATTTTTTCCAAACATCAGGATCATCTTACACCTTGTATGTACTATTCCCGTGACGAGCCATGAGAATGAGCGAAGTTTTAGTGTCATGCGTCGGCTGAAGACCTGGCTCAGGAGCATGATGACATGTGAATGCCTACACAGACTTTCTTTAATGAACGTCCACTATGGTGTACCTATCAATAATCAAAAAGTCATTGGTGTGTTTGCAAGGAAACACAGCCGACAAATGCAATTTGTGGATTTTCTCCCCGACCATGCTGATGAGTGATCTCAAAATAATTGAATGTGATTCAGCCCAATTGTAAGTCATTTCGTTCAGTATGCAACATGGAGCTCAATTACATGCCACAATTTGACAGTTTTTGAGTATTGTAACTGACTTGTTAATCTATTCTGTTACTGCCTGTTGAGAATTATTGTACAGTATGTCTACATCTTGATGATAAATATATGTAACTACTGTATACGTTTCTTGTTTTCTATGTGAAGTATGAAGAGTATTGCACTGAACAAACTGCAGTGTCTGAATTTTCATTCAAGCTTTACTTAATCCATTTTTGAAAAAAAAAAAAAAAAAAAAAAAAAAAAAATCAAGAGGACTCAATAAATTACCCAGTAACCTTGTGAAACCACCCTGGAAAAACCAAGAGGGTTCACAAGTCCCCTAAACACAATTTTTGGCTATTGAGACTAAAAGGAACTTGAATAATGCCATAAAAAATATGGGCAACACCCCCCAAAACATTGTGAGTCTGCCCTTGGATTGTAAACAGAATTGGATCCAAAACTGATCCCTGAGGGACTCCAAACAGAAGAGATGCAGAATCAGAGCAAGCATAATCAACAACAACTCTCTAAGAATGATCCGACAGATATGACTTAAGAAGCAAAAGAGCACTATCACGAATGCCATAAAAAAAAAAAAACATATCCTCAAACAATAATTTATGATCTACTGCATCAAAACCTGCAGAAAGATCCAACAGAACTCAGAGAGAGGACATCCCACTACAGATGTTTGCCATCAAGTCATTACAAATCCATGTCAACCCTTTCACTGTTCAACCACAACTCTACTCATTTCGATCACAAAAGAATCTATCTATCTATCATTCTACCTATCTGTATACTGTATTTATATACACACCATTACTTAGTGTACAGTATTAGTAATACCAAGCCTAGTGCATGATGATGAAATAGTGTGATAACAAAAGCACAAAACATGAGAGTTACCCTAACTGGCAAAGGGGATCCCACCTGCATACCCAAATTTTTCCTTTTCAACACTTCAGACCCACAAATTACCTATACAGTAAACCCTCAATTATCTGTTGTCACAATAACCAGCCCAATGCAATATTCAGCATTGCTTGCCCAGCTCTATTAAAGCAATATCTGGTGCTGAAACGGGAAGCAATCAGTGGTACTGTGCATTTTTCGGCAGTAATGTTTATCATCTGGCTCAGACATGGGACCCAATCAGCCCGCAGGCAGACCCTGCAGCACAGCAACACACACCAGCCAGTCATAATGCATTCCGGAGCAGCACACCCACCAGGCCAAGCCAACCATCGTTCTCCCCCCCGTGCTTTGTTCATTACTGCAGAGTTGTGAAATGTACCCTAGCTCTGAGTGATGGTTGAGTTTGTGGCTTTTGTGACAAAGCCAACACCGGGTGAGTATAATGATTATATTATGTACAGTACTGTATTACTGTACTACAAGTAGGCTCACAAGCACAAATTTCTGCTCAGGGCTGCTCACTTCCTACCCTTGTATACCCAGGGACGAGAGGAGAGGGGTGGACAAAATGAGCTCCACCCGCCTCAACCCCAGCTCCCAAACCTCCCACATACTCCTGCACTCTGTCATTCTTAACTGGCTGTTACATCTCAACCTGACTTCATACACAAAACTCTTGGTCACACTATTATTACACAAACATAAAATGCTAGGACATGTAAAAGTATATAATTTAACTATCAACAGGCTGCAGCAAAAGATTAATACATTACAAGTATAAAGATGACTAAAACAATATCGAAAACTATGGCCACCCTAGGCCTCATGCATTGGGCTCGCTGTTTATTCTGTTCACACACACACACACACACACACACACACACACACACACACACACACACACACACACACACACACACACACACACACATGCACAGACAGACAGACAGAAAGACACACACACACACACACACACACAAACAAAAACACATGCACAGACAGACAGACAGAAAGACACACACACACACACACACACACACACACACACACACACACACTGGAAACTCAAGATGTAAGGAAAGCCCCAGGACCTGATGGAATTTCTAATTGGGTACTGAAGGAATGCAGAGAACAACTGGCGGATAAAATTCACAGCTTAATTGTATGCTCACTGGAAGAGGGGAAAGTGCCAAAAGAATGGAAGAGGGCAAATGTGGTACCAATTTACAAGGGAGGAAACAGGGAAGAACCCCTGAATTATAGACCAGTGTCTCTAACCAGCATGGTCGCAAAATTGTGTGAGAGAATCCTGAAAGACAGATGGATAAAATATCTGGAAGAGATGAATATTTTGGCTGAATGTCAGTTTGGATTCAGAAGTGGAAGGTCATGTGTTTCAAACTTGTTGAGCTTTTACTCAAGAGCGATTGATGTGGTACAGGAGAGAGATGGTTGGGTGGATTGTGTGTACTTAGACTTAGAGAAGGCCTTTGACAAGGTACCTCATAAGAGACTAATGTGGAAACTAGAATATATAGGAGGACTAAAGGGAAACTTCTGGAATGGATGAGAGACTTTTTGAGAGACAGACAAATGAGGACAGTAATAAAGGAAAAGATGTCTGGATGGAGGGAAGTAACAAGTGGAGTCCCTCAAGGCTCAGTGTTGGCGCCAGTAATGTTCCTGATTTATGTAAATGATATGGTAGATGGGGTGAACAGTTATGCGAGTCTGTTTGCTGATGATGTAAAGATCTTGAGGAAGATAGAGGTTGAGGAGGATTGTAAAATACTGCAGGAGGATTTGGATAGGATACACAATTGGAGCCGGACGTGGGAAATGAAATTTAATGTAAAGAAATGTAAAATATTGGAAATGGGTAAAAGTACCAGGAGACCATCACTGAATTATTTTTGGGTAATGAATTAATCACAAAAAGGAGAGAAGAGAAAGATTTGGGAGTGCTGGTCCAAGATAGTTTGTCACCAGAAAAGCACATTAACAAGATAGTTGGAGAGACTTATAAGCTCTTGACTAACATAAGAGTAGCATTTCATTATATGGATGAGGAAATGATGAAAAAATTGATAGTGGCCATGATCCGCCCCAGGTTAGAATATGCAGCGGTAGTGTGGTCCCCACACAAAAAGAAAGATATAAACAAGATTGAGAGAATACAAAGAACAGCAACCAAGATGGTCCCCAGTCTGACAGACCTGTCATACAGAGAGAGGCTGGAAAAACTGGATTTGCCTTCGTTAGAGGAAAGGAGAAAGAGGGGAGACATGATTGCGGTGTTCAGGACCATGGTGGGAGTAGATAAAACTGACAAAGAAGATCTGTTTGTATGGGATAAGAGAGCAACAAGAGGACATGGAATGAAATTGAAAAAGTCAAGCTGCTTGAAGGATATCAAGAAATATAGCTTTCCTTACAGAAGTATAGACTTATGGAATAGCCTGGACAAAGAGATCGTCCAGTCTAAAAACATAAACGAGTTTAAAGTTAAATTCGACTTATTGAGAAACAGCGACGGAAACCCACGAGCATAGTACATTCCGTGTATATCACAATTAGGTATATTCTTAAATATTTGGAACGACTTAGACAAAGAGGTGGTGCATGAGAAAAACATTCATGTGTGTAAAGGTAGACTTGATAAATGTGGATATGGAGACAGGACAACACGAGCATTGCTCAATTCCTGTATACTACAAATAGGTAAATACATACAAACAAAAACACACATGCACAGACAGACAGACAGAAAGTCAGGCACAAGCACACACACACACACACACACACACACACACACACACACACACACACAAAGAGAGAGAGAAGAAGAATTGTGCGGAATAATGAACAACAAGCTGCAGTCAGTCTATGTGTTGGAGGAGGAATTTAGGGAACCTGAAATGGAACCCAGGATGATGGGAATGGCTGAAATTACAGTTGACATGAATGAGGTGCAACAGCTGATGAGGGATTTGGATGTGAGAAAAGCAATGGGAACAGATGGTGTGACTGGATGGATCCTGAGGGAATGTGCAGATCAGTTAGTGTGGCCTGTGTATGTCATCATCAAGACCTTGCTGAAAAACAGACAGTTACCTAAAGACTGGAAAAGAGCAAGTATTGTGCCAATCTTCAAGGGAGAAGATAGGGAAGATCCACTCAATTACAGACCTGTATCACTTATTAGTATTGTTTGTAAAATCTCTGAGAAAATTATTAGAAAAAGATGGATAAAACATTTAGAAGAAAATGAAGTGATAACATCAAGACAATTTGGCTTTAGGGATGGAAGATCATGTGTTACTAACCTATTAAGTTTCTACAGTACAGTAACAGATGTCATACAAGAGAGAGAGGGATGGGCAGATTGTCTGTATCTTGATCTCAAGTAAGCATTTGACAGGGTGCCTTATAGTAGACTGCTGTGGAAGTTTAAGACCTTTGGAGGGGTGCATGGGAAACTATTAAAGTGGATAGAAGCTTATTTGATAGAAAGGCAGATGAGAACAATGATAAGAGACAAGGTTTCACAATGGAGAAACGTGACTAGTGGAGTACCCCAGGGCTCTGTCTTAGCCCCAATAATGTTTCTGATATACAGTATGTAAATGATTTACCTGAGGGTCTGAATAGTTACATATGTATGTTTGCAGATGATGCTAAAATCATGAAACATATTAAAGGCACTGATAGTTGTAAAAAACTGCAAGAGGACTTGGACAAACTCCACAGCTGGAGCCAGACTTGGAAAATGGATTTTAATGCCAAGCAGTGTCATGTATTAGAAATGGGAATGAGTGAAAAAAGACCGCACTGGACATATAAAATGGGCATTGAGATAATTAGTAAAAGGAAAGATGAGAAAGACTTGGGAGTGATTATTCAAGATGACTTGTCACCAGAAAAGCATATACACAAAATCATTGGAGGAACTTATGGATTACTGACCAATATGAGAGTGGCTTTTAATTATACGGATGAGGAAATGCTGAGGGAGTTGATAGTGACTATGATAAGACCACGACTAGAGTATGCAGCTGTGGTATGGTCACCTCATTTGAAGAAGCATATTGATAAACTAGAGAAGGTTCAATGGATGGCAACGAGGATGATACCATGTTTAACCCCTTAACCGCGGGGCGTCACTTTCGTGATGCTTGGGAGCAAGGGATCATACTGCGGGGCGTTGCTTTTGTGATTCTGTGTTATTTTGAATTCACTCGGGCTTCCAAGTGGGGGCTTGTATCATCTATCAGTACTGCCAATGTCCAACACTAGTCAGCACTCCTAATCTCATCTGTACTCCCATCCATTGTTGACAATTTAGCCATTTCTCCCCGTTCTTGACTCCCCTCCCTACCCCCCCTCCATTACCCTATCCTCTCGCCTGCCCAGCCGTGCTACGCTAAGTAAATCATCCCTGGAATTTTTCACTGATTTCATCCATTGAAATAAGCCCTATGCCCTATTCTTAAACCAAATAATATATACAAGAAAGAAATAAGGTAAGTGAGAGTGCCATACACCTGGAATTGGCTAATTATCACCTGACAACATCTCATGTGCACTCGTTTGCTAATTTTCGCTGTTTATTTCCCCTTGAAATATGCCGTATAATCTATTTTCGTAATAAATATACATATAAAGAGGGAAGGGAGAAGCCTAAGTGATATTTACATTCACCTGGAACTACCTAATTTATAATGTATTGTCTATATTTCCTGCCAATCATTTCACTGCTATAAATTAGCTGTGTCAAGAGGCTAACGTTGGGAGTACTGATTTCCCTAGGTAGGCCACCACCCCGGCCCACCCTTATCAGTTCACTCTCATCTTCCAGTGTGGAGGTACGTCTGTTCGCTCTTGCTAGCTTCAGGGACTTTTCACCCCCATGCAAAGGGCCCTGTGACCTTTACCCCCTACTAAACCTCGTGTGGAAAGAGGTAAAGGGCTGACAATTGATAAAAGAGTGACTACGATCTTTCTATTGAGTAAAACAGTGCAAGTGGAATTGTAAATAATGTGTAAACAGCAAGTGAAAGTAATGAATGTGAATATACGTGAACAGTGGAAAATGGTTTTATAAGTTACTTCAAGTAACAGTGCATAACACAGTGTAAATAAAAGAGAAATGTAAATAACGTAAATAAAATAGAGAACGTAAATAGAAATGTAAATGAGTAGTATTATAAGAATACGAGTATATACCCTAGGAGTAATGAAAGTGAAAGTTTCACTCTAGCATGTCTGAATACTATGAGTTATGAGAGTGAAACTGAAAGTGACAGATTCACTCTCAATGCTAGTACAGTAATCCCGCATTTTTTGCGGATTTTTTGTCTACGGTTTTGCCCTCTCGCGGATTTTCTTAGCATTAATAAGTTCAACAAAAATATCCTTGAATATACAGAAAAAAAAAAAAAAAATGAAATTCCCGCAGCTTCCAATTGTAGCGCGGTAAACTCACGCCACCCTCTGTCCCTTTCCCGTGGCCCCTCTGCCAGTGTTACCATATCTAGCATAATTTTATTCTTTTAGCATAATTTTGATCAAATTTTCGAGTCTGGAATATTTTTTAGCATATTAGAAGTTTTAGAATCATTCTAGCATAATTTAGAATGGAATGGAATATTTTTAGAATAATTTTATAAAAACTACAAATCAGAGAGGGAGAGAGAGAGAGAGAGACGAATAAGGTAAGATGATGTTTGAATAGTTGGTTACTTTCAGTTTGGGCTTGGTTGAGTTGGATTAGGTTAGGTTAGGTTAGGTTAGGTTGGATTAGGTTAGGTTAGGTTGGATTAGGTTAGGTTAGGTTAGGTTCGGTTTGGTTCGGTTAGGTTAGGATAAGTTTGAGCTTTGTACTTTACCCATGAAACCTAGGTTTTTCCGATGGATTTTGGTATGATTCATTCGATTTTCAGCTTCATTTCAGTCGGAAATGACCATTTTCTGTGTTTCCCCCCCTCCCTATAACCCCCGATTCCCCAAAGATCCCTCATTATTTCAGGGGGATGGGGGGGGGGTCATATCTCAAAATCTGGTTATTTCCGACGGAAATGATGCTCAAAATCGAACGAATCACATCAAAATCCATCAGAAAAACGTAAGTTTCGTGGGAAAAAGCAGTATGGGTAGATACCGATATTTATCCTCTTACTGTATGTAGGTTCATTTTAATATTTTCATAGTAAACAATATATAATTAATATGTTGCACGAATATGTATAGAATTTTATCATTTAGCGTCAAGTTAGCATAATTCATTTTTTACTTGGAACAAATATGCTCAATCTAGCATAATTTTTTCATTGCCCTAGCATAATTTCGTTGTTTGGATATGGCAACACTGCTCTCTGCCTCGCATTCTTCAGTCCACGCCTGACTGCCTTAAGTGGCTGTTGTGGTTGTAACCACACTATGATATGAGCTGAGCCTCTTGCCTCCCACTTGCTTTCCACATGGCCCCAGGACGTAAGCCAGCCTCACCAAAGGCTAATAATACAATTAGTAAGAACTCCAAAGTGACAAAACGATCAAGTTATGACCTTAGCAGAGAAAATTGTGTTACTGGACAAGCTAAGAAACGACCGTGCGAGTGTTTGCTATCACCAGTTAATGCATCTTTTTATTTTGTACTGTTTTGTTAATAAATGTGTAGATAATTGTGTATTACAGTACGGTGTTTACGTTTTTCCTTCATAATGGAGTATGTGCTTTCAATCTTGTAAGAAGGTATTTCGGGATGAGTATGGAGGTTTCGGGACAATTCGCAGTCACAACAAACACAAAACAATTCGCCTTCATTAATGAAGATAGCTGTGGGTGACGCTAGAATATAATTCAAAGGCGACTACAGCGAGGAAGAAGTTAATTATTGACTAAAGGTGCAACTAATAAATAATATCCAGAACCTACGCTACTGAACATAGACTTTGCTGGATCCCCCTGAAATATAGTTATTAAAGTATTGATTAATTAATAATAAGTATATTGATGAAAGTATTGATTAGTATATTTATAGAATGGCGGGGAATCGTCCAGGGTGCGAATTGTTCTGAAGGGGAATCGTCCATGTTTTGACGGGGAATTGTCTGACGGCGAATTGTCTCGCAATCAGTATGGACATGGACTGTGTGATGGGCAGCATGGTGGACACAAGTGCAAGTTTTCAATTGTTAATAGAGTATTCGCGGAATTGACTTTTCGCGGGGGTTACAAGAACGTAACTACCGCGAAATATGCGGGATTACTGTATACACGACGAGAAAGTGAATGCTATGTATTTTACTGAAAGAAATTGAATCCTTACAGTGACAATAAACTAATACTACTGAAGGAAGCTTATGGATAAAGACTGTAGATATATATAAGTGATATATAGTAATAGAAATATAAAGTGTGAGGGGTTTTATGAATAATAAATGACAGAGTACCAAGAGCGAACTAGCGCAAGTGCGACAGTCAGATGCGCTAGTAATTTTCATTGCTTTCACAGTGGGTTTTTTTTGGAGTATGGATCCCAAACTACTTGTAAATCATAGAGTAGTGTTTATAGTGTTAATATCTGATTGTGGTAATCATATTACGGGCTGTCGGGAAGTGTAAAGTGGAGACTTCGTTACCCAACTTCAGAGGTCTCCACAAGTCCTACGGTAACCGACAAAGGCTCAACAAACATTCCAGGAGAAAGCTGAAAGTATGTGCCATAAGCATATGTAATCTTAATATTCTAGGACTAATACCTGATTTTTGGCAAATATTTTTTGAGAGTCTGTCGGAGCCCGAATAACCCCGCGGCACACGCAAAACATCGGTAAACATGCCCGCGGTGTAGGGGTTAAGGGAACTCACCTAAGAGGAAAGATTGGAAAAAATGATGTTACCAACACTGCGCGAGAGAAGGGAAAGAGGTGACTTGATCACGATATTTAGAAATGTAAGAAAATTGGAAAGGGTGGATAGAAAGGATCTTTTTGTGTTGGATGATGGAAGAACAAGAGGTCATGACTTCAAGTTAAGGAAAAGAAGATGTCTTAATGATCTTAAAAGGTTCACCCGAACAAAAGCATAAGCATCTGGAATGACTTAGATGAAGAGGTGGTGCAGGCAAAAAACATTCATGTGTTTAAAACTAGACTAGATAAATGTAGATATGGTGACAGGAAAACACGAGCTTAGCTCAATTCCTGTATACTACAAATAGGTAAATACACACACAGTTGAGGCATCAGAGAGACAACACGCTTATCACCTTGCTCAGCGCTGGCCACCCTTGGCACAACTGGCCATACCTAAATAGTACAGTACCCTCACGTCCAGCACAGTAATATTGTCATGCATGGGTCACGTGTTGGACCAAAAACGTGTTGGACTAACAATACAGCTTATGGGAAAAAATGAATTATGTCAGCAACCCTCAAAAAAGTCACCCTAAATACCTACCATATACCTATACATATATTGGTACTATTGTAATTATAATAAATGGTACTGTGCTATGAATGATAACTAACCTTTTAGGATAGTGTTGGTGGGCTTGCTGGGAATGGAAGGTGGTATCCAAGGCTGTAGGTAGTCCTACTGGGTCCCCGGAGGATGGCCGCTGGCGTCACTAGCGGGTAATGGCTGTTGCTCCTCCTCAACCTCCCTCATAAATCCTTCGAAATCACACTCAGAATCACTATCTTCGTCCACAGCCATGGAAAGTCCTGCTTCTACCTGTCCTAGCACTGTAATCCTCGGCAAAATGCATGCTTCTCACACTGTTGCCAGAGCCCCGTCTCGTGACTGTGGAAAGTGATCGCTGTCGCTGACTCGGTAGAGAATGAGAAGAAGCAACTTTGTTTATGAACTGGTACGCACGCCGATGAGAAGGGTTTCAAAACGACTGATATTTATTCTAAAATATTAATATGTATTCAGTGTCAGGCTAAATGTTCAATGCTGTAGTACGATACATTCTCTGTCGAGTCGCCTGGGTTTTGGTCACACTGTTTGGCCGTCGTATTCTCGGCAGGAATCCATTCAGATGAATTCCAAATGCCTGTGGTATCATCGGCAATTTTACCACGTTACCGTTCCGATTTACCATCGTATCCTCGGCAAACCTGATATGAAGTGCCGTGTGATAGCCTTCGGCTGCCAGGATCTTGTCTTAGTTTTTTAATATGATCACGTTGGCTTCATTCATGTCGTAGGCCTTGGCAATGTCAACTTTCCTCTCCCCTTTCTTCTTCCTCTCGATGCTTTCTAGCTTGGTGGCCTGAGGGAGGTGCCGACGCTTCTTGGGGTTCTCAGAAGGCTTCCTAGGCATCGTGAGCAGGGTAAAATGCAGTAACAAGGGCAGAAAATGCAGCAAGAAAAAAGCACCTTCCAATGCAATTATGCGACTGAGTGGCGCTGTGGCGGGAGAAATTTAAACAAAACATCACGTGACACCAGAAGCGTTTTTAATTGGGCGGCATCACGATCACGTCACGATAGCGGGTGGGGAAGACTACTTGATCAGAAGTTTTCATTGGCTATCATCATGGGAATGTCCAGTATGACCGTGTTGGACCGGGGGTGATCGTGCTAGAGTGAACTCTGCGGATTTCGCCCACTTCTCGGAGCTCAGTGCGTGTTATGCTAACACACTCGTGTTGCAGTAATTAAATCATATTAAATAATACTGATTAATTGCTCTCCGTGCTGGACCCGAATCGTGCTGGATTAACGCGTGTTGGACACGAGGGTACTGTATCTTTATACGAGTCAAGCTCTGTACTAGGTTAAACTGAATGATGTTCTAATATAGTAGAAGTTTAAGCAAAAGTGTTGTCCAAATAACAGAATACAGCCAAGTTGTGCAGGAATGCACTGATCAAGCTTCATCAGCTATTTCGTCTACCTCAGGTGCGTACCCAGGTGATGCATACAAGTAAAATTTTTTTTTTTTTCCTCAGTGCCACAAGATGACCACCATCTTTAGTAAAGCAAATATGGAAGGAGTTAAGAAAAGGGATAAAGGCAGAAAACAGGATGATGATTTCTACCATGAACTGGCTGATGGAAACATACAACAAACTAGTAGAGGGTGTACAGATTGGAGAAAGCATTTCAGAGTGAAATGGAAGAAAGAAGCAATTGCACATGCAGGAGGAGGACAATGAAATATTAGTAAAAGAATTAAACAAAAAAGACACAACAATAAATGAGTGGTCGGCTGAGGTGGGTTCACTTAGAAGGATGATTAGTGAAATGGCAAGCACAGTTGTCAACCATGAGAGTATTATGGAGAAGTTCAGAAATGATGCAGAGACAATTAGGCAATCAAGCTGTCTGACAGATCAAAGCAGCGACACTGAAGAGAAGATAATCAAGGTGAATGAAGTGATGCAGGGTTACAAAGATGATGTGGAAACTATGTATACTGAAATGGTGAAAGTAAAGAAAGACTAGAAATGAGTTGAAAAAAAATGCATTAGAAAGGAAGTGAAAAAAAATAATCCAAAACAACCCCAAACTGGTCAAAGATTCAGCAGATATCAACAAATCTATAGTAGCCTAATCACTGGGATAGATGAGGAAGAAATAAAAAACAAGATTTGGGGAGACAAAAACGACATGGCAATTATAAAGAGCATACTGAAGGAAGTATCACAGAATATCTGTAATATAGACACAGTGGAACACAAAAGGTTAGAGAAATATGAGAGAAATAAGTCAAGGCCCCTGAAAGTAACCTTACAGAGTGTGAACACTGTGGAGGAGATACTAAAAAATGCAAACTCATGGAAAAAGAGGAATTTAAAAAAAAGTATGGATAAAAAGATGCCTAACTCAAGAGGAACTGGGAACACTAAGAGAAGAGGGAGGAGGCAAACACAAAGAATGAGGGAAGATCATTTCGTTTTCGTTTTCGTTTTTAAAGGCTCCAACATGCTTGCATGTGTCGGCCTTGGTCACCTAATGGCGGCTCTCCACGCTGCACGATCCATTGCAGCCTCCCTGTTCAGTCCCTTAACCCTAAGGTCACACTTAATGACCTCGTCCCATGTCTTTCTCGGTCTACCCCTCATAACCCCACCCCCAATATTAACACTTCTCACCTTCCTCACCCAATTATCATCCCCCATCCTCTCCACATGTCCAAACCACCTCAATCTACCTCTCCTCATCACAACACCAATACACTCCAGTCCCATCCTACCTCTCAACTCTTCCATTGTAAACCCAGCCCCTCCAGGCCTTGGACGCAGGGACGCACTGCACATCCATCTAATCATTGTCATTTCTGTACGTCTGAGCCGGCGAATGTCTTCCTCCTTCACTGCCCAGGTCTCACTGCCATACAGCATTACACTCCTAACACACGCTGCATACAAAGACCCCTTAGCACGTAGGGAGAGCCCCCTCAATGTCAGGAGAGGCAAGAGCTCCCTGAACTTCTTCCAACCACTTCTCACCCTAGCCACAGAGCTAGCTCCAGCCCCACCTCCAGCACACAACATGTCTCCTAAATAACAAAACTCTTCCACACACTCAAGAGATTCACCAGCAAGTTCAATCCTTTCACGTCTGACGATCTCCACCTGCTCCCCCCGGCACGCTGTACACATAAAATCAGCATTATCTCGCAGTCTACCTCTGATACCACTACATTTCTTATGCACCCATTTATCACACACACCGCACAAGATGGAATTACTTCCCACGCCCTTGTGGCAAACTGCACATGGCCACTCTCCCTCGTCTTTGACAGTACCGCCACCAACCCTAGATATCATCACTTTTGTTTTATCTGCATTTACCCTTAAACCCTTTTGCCCCATACCATCTCTCCACTTCCTAAACCTTTCCTCCGCCTCCCCCTCATTCTCTGCAATCAACACCAAATCATCAGCATACAACAACTCCCACGGGAGTCCGTTTCTAAAGTCACGTGAAAGGGCTTCAAGTACCACGATAAACAACATGGGACTCAAGACTGACCCCTGATGCACACCAACATTCACGGAAAACTCATCACCCAAATCTCCATTCACTCTCACCTGGGTGTGAGCACCCACATACATGGCCATAACCACCCTAACCAGCCACTCCTCCAAGCCAAGCTTTCTCATTGCCCACTTCACCACCTCTCTAGGGACTCTGTCAAAGGCCTTTTCCAAATCAACAAAAACAAAATAAAGATCGCTTCTCCTACCAATATATTTTTCCTGAAGCTGTCTAACAATGAATATGGCATCAGTGGTCCCCCTACCTGGCATAAACCCAAACTGCATCTCATCAATATTCACTCTTTCTCTAATCATACCTTCTAAAACTCTCTCCATTACCTTCATTATCTGATCCAAAAGCTTTATACCTCTATAATTCCCTCTTTCCAGGGCATCACCCTTCCCTTTATACACATTTACAATTACACTCTTCAGCCAATCATCTGGGACAACACACTCATAAATAATCCTATTTATCAGGTCAGTGACTAAATTCACCCCTATATCGCCTGAGGCCTTCAACATTTCGGCAGTCAACCCAGACACACCTGCTGCCTTCCCCACCCTCATCCTGCCTATTGCCTCACTCACAGTAGCAGTATCAATCAAAGGCCAAGGGCCAGACACTGGATCTGCTGGCTCCAAACCTTCCCTGTCCCAGTCAAACTCCTCATTCAACAACCGGTTATAATGCTCTCTCCATGCATCTTTAATATCCTCACTGTTCACCACTACCCTTCCTTCATCATTCTTCACACACTCCTCACCTATGATATCCCGATTATCCCTCTTCACCTGACCTGCCACCCTAAATATATTTTTCCTTTCCCCATGATTTAGCTTATCAAGTAATTGTCTTTGTGACTCAGACTTTGCCCTGTATACCTCTCTCCTAGCCCTACGCTTGGCAGCCAAATATTCCTCTTTGCTACCACCCTTCTTCCATTCCCGGAAAAGCCTTCTTTTCTCCTTAATTGCAGCTTCTACACCCTCATCCCACCACCAAGTTACTTTATGTCTTGGTGGTCCACTTGTCCAGCCGCATGTTACATCAGTAACTCTCAAGAAATTGTTCTTGAGGGTTCTGTACTGTTCATTAACGCCTCTGTCTACAGCTCCCTGTTCAGCCACCACTCTCCTCAACTCGCTATAGAAGGCATCCCTTACTACTTGGTTTTTCAGCTTCCATATTTTCCTCCTAGGTACATAAGTCCTCTTTTTCATCACTTGTTCTTTCAGCACCATATCACAAATCAATAGTTTGTGCTGCTGCACACACTCCTCACTTCCTATAACTTTAACATCCCTCACTAACCTCATCGGCCCTCCTAACCAGAAAATAATCTATCTGACTGCTATTTCCCCCAGACTCATACGTAATTAACCTACTGTCTCTTTTCCTAAAATATGTGTTGCACACAATCATCAGAGGAAGAGAAAAGTACTTTTTTTATGAAGTAATTGGATTGCAGGTACAAAAGTGGTACATAACCAACAGGGAATAAAAAGGAGGAAGGTCTGTCTATCTATCTATTTATCTCTTGCCAGATGCCTCAATCCCGCACAGGGTGGCCACAAACAAATCGCCTCCAAGTTGCCCTGTTTCCTGGCATTTCACTGCCCTGTTCCCAACTCACACCCCCTCTCTCACATACCTCTCCACTCCATCCCTCCATCTCATCCTTGGCCTCCCCCTCCCTCTCCCCCCCTCCACCTCATTCACATACACTCTCCTCATCAGTCTCTCACCCTCCATCCTCTCCACATGGCCAAACCACCTCAGTGTGTTCCTCTTAACGTTTCCTATCACATCCGCATCCACACCACAATGCTCCTCTATATCCTCATTTGTCAGCCTGTCTCTCCATGTGACTCCACAGGCTCCTCTTAAATAACTCATTTCCACTGCTCTCACTATTGACTTGTGTCCTTCCAACAACGTCCAAGTTTCACTTCCATACGTTAGAGATGGTATCACAATACTGTCATGCAGGAAGCTAACAGGCTCAAGTTATGGCAAGTAGGTAGACAAGATGATTAAGCTGATGTACTCAATTGTAGATGGAACACTGTCTAAATCATTAGAGATAAAAGACTATACCAAAGAAAAGGAAACACATATTATCTTCCTAACTGAAACAAAATTATCCCCAAAGATATCAAATGAGAGTGCGTAAGAAACGGAATCTAAAGGTGAATGAAGGGAAGAGTAAAATTATGGTCTTCGAGAGAGGTGAAGTCAGTGAATGTACAGTGAGGTTGGATGATGAGGAAATGGAAAATGTGAGTACGTTTAAGTACTTGGGTAGTGTGATGAGTAAGGATGGAAGTTTGGAGGGTGAAGTGCTTGAAAAGGTACAACAAGGAAAAAAGGTTAATGGTGCCTTGAAAGCAGTGATGAGAAACAGGGAAGTGAGCATGGAAGTGAAAAAGTTATTACATGACAGTATTGTGATACCAACTCTGACATATGGATGTGAAGCTTGGACATTGTTGGAGGGACACAAATCAATAGTGACAGCAGTGAAAATGAGTTATTTGAGAGGAGCCTGTGGAGTCACATGGAGGGACAGACTGACAAATGAGGATGTGAAGGAGCGTTGTGGTGTGGATGTAGATGTGATAGGGAGCATTATGAGGAACACACTGAGGTGTTTGGCCATGTGGAGAGGATGGAGAATAAGGGACTGATGAGGAGAGTGTATGTGAGTGAGGTGGAGGGGGAAAGAGGGAGGGGAAGGCCAAGATGAGATGGAGAGATGGAGTGGAGAGGTATATGAGAGAGCGGGATGTAAATTGGGAGCAGGGCAGTGAAATAGCGGGGAACAGAGTGACGTGGAGGCGATTTGTTTGTGGCCACCCCGTAAAAGGGATTAAGGCGTCTGGCAATACACAGACAGATAGACCCTAAACTTAGAGGAATACGATATAGGGAGAAGAGACAGAAATTTAAGAAAGGGAGGTGGAATTATAATCTTAACAAGGAAAAATCTACAAGTCAAAAAAATAAAACTACTGTAGATATACCCTCACAAGCAGAACTGATTGAATTAGAGACTAATACACCTGAAGGGAAATAAATTGTGGCAAATTTATACATGCCACCCAAAACAAACACCTGGGAAAAAGACGAATATGAAAGCCTGGTAGAAAGTACAATTCAGAGTTTAAGAACATTACTACATAGAATGGAAGAGAAATTTGAAAGAATTATATTAACTGGAGATTCAATAAAAATATAAACTGGAATACTTTTGATGTAACAAGCCATGAAAGGCTTGTTAAGAATATAGGGAGTAGATGGGAAGTTGTTGAATGCTGTGAAGAGTATGTACGATGGTGCGAAAGCCGCAGTGCGTGTGGATGGTGAACTATGTGAATTTTTCTCCTTGAAAGTTGAGTTGAAACAGGGATGTAACATGTCTCCATGGTTGTTCAATCTGTACATGGATGGGGTAATAAAAGAGGTACAAGGTAGGGTAGTGGATGTTGGAGTGGCCCTGGTGAGAGAAGATAGTGTTTGGAAACTCCCTGTACTGTTGTTTGCAGATGATACTGTGTTGTTGAGTGAAGACGAAGGGGAGCTGCAAGGCTTGGTGGATGAGTTTGGGAGAGTGTGTAAGAAACAGAATCTAAAGGTGAATGTAGCGAAGAGTAAAGTGATGGTCTTTGAGAGGGGTGAAGTCAGTGAATGCGCAGCGAGGTTGGATGGTGAGGAATTGGAAAATGTGAGTACGTTTAAGTACTTGGGTAGTGTGATGAGTAAGGATGGAGGTTTGGAGGGAGAAGTGTTTGAAAGGGTACAGCAGGGAAGAAAGGTTGCTGGTTCTTTGAAATCAGTGATAAGAAACAGGGAAGTGAGCATGGAAGTGAAAAAGTTACTACATGACAGTATTGTGATACCAACTCTAACGTACGGAAGTCAAGCTTGGACATTGTTGGAAGGACACAAGAGTGAGAGCAGTGGAAATGAGTTATTTAAGAGGAGCCTGTGGAGTCACATGGATAGACAGGCTGACGAATGAGGATATAAAGGAGCGTTGTGGTGTGGATGTGGATGTGATAGGAAGCGTTATGAGGAACACACTGAGGTGGTTTGGCCATGTGAAGAGGATGGAGGGTGAAAGACTGATGAAGAGAGTGTATGTGAGTGAGGTGGAGGGGGGAAGAGGGAGGGGGAGGCCGAGGATGAGATGGAGGGATGTGGTGGAGAGGTATATGAGAGAGGAGGGTGTGAGTTGGGAGCAGGGCAGTGAAATGGCGGGGGACAGGGCGACTTGGAGGCGATTTGTTTGTGGCCACCCCAAACAGGATTGAGGCGTCTGGCAATAGATAGATAGATAGAAGCCATGAAAGCTGTTGGGATCAAAAGCTTCTGGATCTTGTGAAGGAGTTTTTCCTAACACAGCATATAAAACAAAACACCAGAAAATGAGGACTTGAGGATCCATCAGTACTAGATTTTATATTTAGTAGGCAGAAAAACGAAACTGACAATACAATGTATCACTCTCCATTTGGCAAAAGCGAACATGCAGTATTAAATTGTAACTTCAGGACTGCATATGATGTTACCAGTAACGGGAGTTACAAAAAGAGTCTAAACTACAAAAAAGGGCAACTATCATAAGCTGAAGAAGTACTTCTTAGAAACAGATTGGGAAAAGGAGCTTAGGGGACAGGATTTAAATATTATATACAGAAAATTCTGTGATCTTTATGAAACAAGAGTCCAAAATTACATCCCTCAGCACAAAGAAACTGAAATGAAAATAAAGAGTTTAATACAGAATGTAAAAAATCAAAGGATAAAAGAGACTTGCAGTGGAATAGTACAGAAGACACAAACTATAGTGAGAGGGCATATAACAACTGTAAACAGACAAGAAATTATTATACAAAGATAAGGAGGAAGGCTCAGAGACAGTTTGAGGAAGACATTATATATAAAAGTAGTGATTAACCTAAGCTATTTTACAACTACATCTGAAGCAAAACCAAAGTTAAAGATAAAATACAGTCTATTACGGATGAAGGAATCATCTATACACAATAGAAAGATATTTGGGAAGCACTAAATAAAAACTCCCAATCAGTTTTTACAAAAGAAAATTATTTTGAAAGAGATGACATGAAACAAGCATGCCCACACACATTACCAGATATACAAACACCAGAAAAAGAAGTACAGGAAGAGTTAAGTAAATCAGACAAAGGAAAAGCAGATGGTCCTGACAAAATTTCAGGTTGGGTGCTACATGAATGAGCAGACCACTGATTTTAATATTCAAGGAATCCTTAGGTTTAGGTAAACTGCCTGATATTTGGAAGAAAGCAGACATTGTTCCCCAATGAAAAGGGAATAGACAGAATCCACTCAACTACCAACCAGTATCACTAACCAGTGTTGTAAGTAAGATACTTGAAAAGTTGATAAGAAAAGTCTGGGTAAACCATCTAGAAGAACACAGTACGTTAACAGAATGGCAGTTCAATTTTAGAAATGGAAAATCATGTGTTACTAATCTATTAACTCCTAAAGTACTAACAGGATCAATTGATCCTTTTTCAGGATTATGCAAGATACCGAATGAGATCGATAGAGAAGCCTTTGGGAAAAACTGCGGACACTAGGCTTCGGCCCGATTGTGACGTATACCGATGCAGACCAATGAGAACTAAGTCCTGAGTAGGGAGGGGGGGAGGATTTGGGCCCCAACCCATGGAGGGGGGAGGTGATTCCCCCACCGCCCTCTTGCCACTTTCCTCTATCCCATCACCTTTGTTCCCTCTCCCCTTCCCTCGCCTCTGACTGCCTCCTGCTCCCCCCCCCCGCCATCCTCCATCACGCCACCGTGGTTATAACCCCCCTACCCACCCTCCACACCCCTGTACTCCCTCTCTGCCTGTCATCTTTGTCTTGCAGTGTCTGTCTTCCACCTCTATACCCCCATACCACCCTTCCAAGCCTCTCCCCACCCCATCCCCTACCCCCTGTAGTATGCCATTCATTTACAACTCATCCCCCCCTCTTCCTAGAGTATTATGTCACTGTTACTATTCATATCGCGTGTTTTCATTCAATACCAGCATATTGTTTGTGTAATTGTATACACTGATGCACAAAACACAGAATGTATGTTTTTTCATGGTATTTTATGAATCTCCGTGTATATACTGTAATGTTTCCCGTAAATGTTAGTAATGTTTTTTTATAATAAACTGTGTATTTGTGAGTTTGTCTTTCTCTTACACCATTATCATTATTTTGCATGCTTTGAGAGAGGTGAAGTCAGTGAATGTTCAGCGAGGTTGGATGGTGAGGAATTGGAAAATGTGAGTACGTTCAAGTACTTGGGTAGTGTGATGAGTAAGGATGGAGGTTTGGAGGGTGAAGTGCTTGAAAGGGTACAGCAGGGAAGAAAGGTTGCTGGTTCCTTGAAAGCAGTGATAAGAAACAGGGAAGTGAGTATGGAAATGAAAAAGTTACTACATGACAGTATTGTGATACCAACTCTAACGTACGGAAGTGAAGCTTGGACGTTGTTGGAAGGACACAAGTCAAGAGTGAGAGCAGTGGAAATGAGTTATTTAAGAGGAGCCTGTGGAGTCACATGGAGAGACAGGCTGACGAATGAGGATATAAAGGAGCGTTGTGGTGTGGATGTGGATGTGATAGGAAGCACTATGAGGAACACACTGAGGTGGTTTGGCCATGTGGAGAAGATGGAGGGTGAAAGACTGACGAAGAGAGTGTATGTGAGTGAGGTGGAGGGGGGAAGAGGGAGGGGGAGGCCGAGAATGAGATGGAGGGATGGGGTGGAGAGGTATATGAGAAAGGGGGGTGTGAGTTGGGAGCAGGGCAGTGAAATGGCGGGGGACAGGGTGACTTGGAGGCGATTTGTTTGTGACCACCCCAAACAGGATTGAGGTGTCTGGCAATAGATAGATAGATAACTTTTTTTCCCTCTAGAAATTCTTACAGCTACTTGATTTGACAGCTCTGAGGGGAGGGGAGGGGGGAAGGGGTGAGGGGAGAGGGGTCACGGGGTGAGAGGAGTTGGAGCTGGAGTGTGTAACTCCAAGAAAAAGATTTTGCATGCTTTTTTTTTTTTTTTTTTTTTTTTTTTTTTTGACAACTACACAGCTATGAGGGAAGGGGACAGGGGGAGGGAAGATGGGGAGGGGAGAAGTGTAGCATGCTACTACTGTCTGAGGTAAAAAAAAAAAAAAAAAAAAAAAAAAAAAAGCTGGAAAATTATGGAGGAGGGTTGGGGGGAGGGGAGGAAGAGAGGGGGGGGTGGAAGTGGGTGAGGAAGGTCATGGGATAGGAGGAATGAAGGAGGGATGGGGTGGAAGCACACAGAAAACTGAAGTTGTCCTGCCTGGAAGGGTAACTTTTTTCAACTATGACAGGCTAGAGCTCATGAACCAGTTGGTCTAAAATGCTCTGGTTTGCGGCATAAGGTGTGTAAATTCAAGCTCTAAACCTTGGGCATAAAACTTTTTACTTCTGTACGAGTCACAAAATTGGCTCCATATACAGATTTTCACAGTGGTACGGTTGATCAAATTGCATATCCTAGGGGTTAAGCTTCTATGACAGAGTTAAAGCAACATTACAGAAAAGAGAAGGATGGGTGGACAGTATCTATTCAGATTTGAAGAAAGCATTTGACAGAGTATTGCATCAAAGACTTTTATGGATACTGTACCATCACAGAGGTACCCAAGGCAATCTGTACTGTTGGATGCAGGATTTTCTCAGAAAAAGGGAAATGAGAACAGTACCGGTATTAAGGGGAAATTACTCACCATGGAGGGAAGTGACTAGCGGAGGTCCACAGGGCTCAGTGCTGGCATCAAGTATGTTTTTAGTATACATTAATGACGCAGACAGTAACACTAGAAATGGATGCTATCTAAATATGGTTGCGGATGATGCAAAAACACAAAAGAAAATTACTAACACAGATTCTTGCAAAGAGCTGCAGGAATAATTAAATCAGCTTCATGAATGGAGCAATAAATGGCAAATGGCAAAATAAATGAGGTACAAAATAGGGTAGTGGATGTTGGAGTGGCCCTGGTGAGAGAGGATAGTGTTTGGAAACTCCCTGTACTGTTGTCTGCAGATGATACTGTGTTGTTGAGTGAAGACGAAGGGGAGCTGCAAGGCTTGGTGGATGAGTTTGGGAGAGTGTGTAAGAAACGGAACCTAAAGGTGAATGTAGGGAAGAGTAAAGTGATGGTCTTTGAGAGAGGTGAAGTCAGTGAATGTACAGCGAGGTTGGATGGTGAGGAATTGGAAAATGTGAGTACGTTTAAGTATTTGGGTAGTGTGATGAGTAAGGATGGAGGTTTGGAGGGTGAAGTGCTTGAAAGGGTACAGCAGGGAAGAAAGGTTGCTGGTTCCTTGAAAGCAGTGATAAGAAACAGGGAAGTGAGCATGGAAGTAAAAAAGTTACTACATGACAGTATTGTGATACCAACTCTAACATACGGAAGTGAAGCTTGGACATTGTTGGAAGGACACAAGTCAAGAGTGAGAGCAGTGGAAATGAGTTATTTAAGAGGAGCCTGTGGAGTCACGTGGAGAGACAGGCTGACGAATGAGGATATAAAGGAGCGTTGTGGTGTGGATGTGGATGTGATAGGAAGCGTTGTGAGGAACACACTGAGGTGGTTTGGCCATGTGGAGAGGATGGAGGGTGAAAGACTGATGAAGAGAGTGTATATGAGTAAGGTGGAGGGTGGAAGAGGGAGGGGGAGACCGAGGATGAGATGGAGGGATGGGGTGGAGAGGTATATGAGAGAGGGGGGTGTGAGTTGGGAGCAGGGCAGTGAAATGGCGGGGGACAGGGCGACTTGGAGGCGACTTGTTTGTGGCCACCCCAAACGGGATTGAGGCGTCTGGCAATAGATAGATAGATAGATAGAATTTAATGTGGACAAGTGTCATGTGATTAAGTTTGGCATAAATGAGAAAAGACCAGATTGGGATTACAGTATATGTTAGGAAGGTCAACCCTACACATACCAGTAAGGGAGAAGGACCTAGGAGTGACTATCTCCAGCTGACCACATCAGTGAGAAGGTACATAACGTATACAATGCTTGCTAATATGAGATAGCATTCACATATATAAAAGAAGACATGCTGAGAAAGATAATAACATCATTCATCGGACCAACTCTGGAGTATGCATCAGTAGTCTGGAATCCTCATCTCAAAAAACACATAGATAAGACTGAAAAAGTACAAAAGGCAGCTATAAGATGGGTACCAAGCTTATGGGATCTAAGCTATAAAGTAAGATTTTAAAAATTGAATTTATCAACACTACAGGACAGAAGGAAGATGAGACATATTATGCTATATAAATGCATCCCAGGAAAGACGAAATAGACATAACATAACCTATGGGGATGCATCAGCAAGAGTACACTGCAAAAAACTACACTCAATCCTCGTAAATCGCATGTTCATAAATCATGGGTTCGTAAATCATGGCTATGTGGCAGTCAGACTGCCAGCAACCTTAAATCATTGTTAAGTCACAAAAATCGCGGACCCAGGCACCCAAGTGGGCCTTTTCCGAGCAGAACCGTAGACCGTGGCATTCAAACTGAAAATCGCGACCCAACAACCAATCACCGCACGTCCCTGGTGGCATGTGTGCATACTAATGCCGCCATGTTGTTGTTGTTGTTCTTGTCCCGCCAGTCCACACACTACAGACCGTCGCCGTGGAGTATGAGAGCTACCTGCCTTTTTTGTGCAACTTCCCCCTGCCTCCTATCTGCCATGGCCCCTCCCGACCCCCTGATGAAGCGCTCTAAGCAGTATGGCGTCAAGAAGCTGCCGCCGTTGTTGTACAGTCAACGTTTGGAGAACATTCGTCGTGTTGAAAGGGGAGAGAAGTTTTCAAAGCCGGTGAAAGAGTTTGGGAAGAACAAGTGCTGAGAGGTTCTAAGTTCTTCCCAACACCACCCCACTCCATTCACTTAAGCAATTTCGTCATAGAATTAAGGTGAGATCCCTTAACATGGCTTATTTCTATTCAATACATGCACTGAATATTCCTAAATTTGTATGTTTGTGTTTGATGGTGCCTAGATAGGTGTAGGTAGGGTGCTGTAGGGGCGGGTTGGCCAAAGTCAAGACCTACATTAATTTTTCACATGAGTTATTATTCATAAATCATGGAATTCGTAAATCACGGCAGTGGTCCAGACCCAAATTGCCGTGATTTAAAAGGATTGAGTGTACATAAAAAGAGAGGTGATAAAGACATAAGGACATTCAGTTTCCCAAATAGGGCAAATGATCGGTGGAATGCACTACCGAATGAAATAATGTGTGCTAAAACTATTCATAATAATAAGGATGTGTATGATAAAAATGGTTTAATAAACTGGCCAGTATGAGCTTGACTCATTCCTGTAAAGGTACAATTAGGTAAGAACACACACACACACACAAGCTCATGCACATGTGCATATGCACAGACCGAGAAGCACACCCACACACCCTTGCACATGCAGTGTGTGTGTGTGTGTGTGTGTGTGTGTGTGTGTATTTACCTATTTGTAGTATACAGGAATTGAGTGATGCTCGTGTTGTCCTGTCTCCATATCCACAATTATCTAGTTTACTTTTACACACATGAATGTTTTTCTCCTGCACCATCTTTTCGTTTAATTCGTTCCAAATACTTATGTATTTACCCAATATACCTAATTGAGATACACACGAAATATGCTATGCTCGTGGGTTCCCATCACTGTTTCTCAGTAAGTCAAATTTAGCTTTAAACTCATTTAAATTTTTTGACTGGACGATCTCTTTGTCAAGGCTATTCCATAAATCTAAACTTCTGTAAGGAAAGCTATGTTTCTTGATATCCTTCAAGCAGCTTGACTTTTTCAATTTCATTCCGTGTCCTCTTGTTACTCTCTTATCCCATACAAATAGATCTTCTCGGTCAATTTTATCTACTCCCACCATGGTCCTGAACACTGCAATCATGTCTCCCCTCTTTCTCCTTTCCTCTAAGGAAGGCAAATCCAGCTTTTCCAGCCTCTCTCTGTATGACAGATCTGCCAGACTGGGGACCATCTTGGCTGCTGTTCTTTGTATTCTCTCAATCTTGTTTATATCTTTCTTTTTGTGTGGGGACCACACTACTGCTGCATATTCTAACCTGGGGCGGATCATGGCCACCATCAATTTTTTCATCATCTCCTCATCCATATAATGAAATGCTACTCTTATGTTAGTCAAGAGTTTATATGTCTCTCTAACTATCTTATTAATGTGCTTTTCAGGTGACAAACTATCTTGGACCAGCACTCCCAAGTCTTTCTCTTCTCTCATTTTAGTGATTAACTCATTACCCAACAAATAATTCTGTGATGGTCTCCTGGTACTTTTACCCATTTCCAATATTTTACATTTCTTTACATTAAATTTCATTTCCCACATCTGGCTCCAATCATGTATCCTATCCAGATCCTCCTGCAGCATTTTACAATCCTCCTCAACCTCTACCCTCCTCAAGATCTTTACATCATCAGCAAACAGACTTGCATAACTGTTCACTCCATCTACCATATCATTTACGTAAATCAGAAACATTACTGGTGCCAACACCGAGCCTTGGGGGACTCCACTTGTTACTTCCCTCCATCCAGACATCCTATCCTTTATTACTGTTCTCATTTGTCTGTCTCTCAAAAAGTCTCTCATCCATTCCAGGAGTTTCCCCTTCAGTCCTCCTATATATTCTAGTTTCCACATTAGTCTCTTATGAGGTACCTTGTCAAAGGCCTTCTCTAAGTCTCTCCTGTACCACGTCAATTGCTCTTGAGTAAAAGCTCAACAAGTTAGAAACACATGGCCTTCCACTTCTGAATCCAAACTGACATTCGGCCAAAATATTCATCTCTTCTAGATATTTTATCCATCTGTCTTTCAGGATTCTCTTGCACAATTTTGCAACCATGCTGGTTACAGACACTGGTCTATAATTCAGGGGTTCTTCCCTGTTTCCTCCCTTATAAATTGGTACCACATTTGCCCTCTTCCATTCTTGTGGCACTTTCCCCTCTTCCAGTGAGCATACGATTAAACTGTGAATTTTATCTGCCAGTTGTTCTCTGCATTCCTTCAGTACCCAATTAGAAATTCCATCAGGTTCTGGGGCTTTCCTTACATCTTGAGTTTCCAATAATTTGTACACTTCCTGTACCTCCACTTTTATATCTTTTATCACCGGTACATTTCTAGTCACTCCTTCCCTTTCCACACACTCTTTTTCATTAGTGAAAACTGATTGGAAACATTTGTTCATTATTTCAGCTTGCATTGCTGCATCTTTATAGACCTCTCCTTTTACTTTCAATTTGGTGATTCCTTCCCTTTGTTTCAGTTTGCCATTAACAAATCTATAAAACAGTTTGGGTTCATCCTTGCATTTGTCTATTATACCTTTTTCAAAATTCCTTTCTTCTTCTCTACGTATTCTTGTGTGTTCATTTCTAGTTCTTTTATATTCTTCCTTTGTTCTGGTGTTGCCCCTCTTTCTCCAGTTGTTCCATGCCTTATCTCTCTCTTTTTTTGCTATCATACACCTTCTATTAAACCACTCCTTTTTCCTGTTTTCTTTCCCTCTTACTCTTGGTACAAATTTTTCCACTCCCAAATTATTGAGGTCTAGAAAGCCGTGGCTCAGTGGGTTAGAGCGTTCCGCTCTGACCGAAGGGTCGGAGGATCGAATCCACCCAAGGGTCATTGGTAGACATCAGGAAGGGCATCCGGTCATAAAATGTTACACGCTCCAAACCAAAGTCCTCTACCCAGGGGCAACGCCGTAGCCCTTATCCAAAAAAGGGGGTACCTGGCGTAAAACTCACTTTTTAAAGATATCCCACTTCCTTTGTATCTCTCTTGTTTCTCTGAATTTTCTCCAATCCGCATTTTCAAAAAATTTTCTCAGTCCTGTGAAATTAGCTTTCCCAAAGTTGTATCTTCCCTGTCTATGAAGCTTGTCTCTTGGCTCGACGTTCCCTATTATCTATCTATCTATCTATCTATCTATAGCCCGACGCCCTAATCCCGCAAAGGGTGGCCGCAGACAAAACGCCTCCAAGTCACTCTGTCACCCACCATTTGACTCCCCTCCCCCCAACTCACCCCCCCCTCCCTCATATACCTCTCAACTCCATCCCTCCACCTCATCCTCGTTCTACCCCTCCCTCTCCCTCCCTCCACCTCACCCACATACACCCTCTTAGTCAGTCTTTCACTCTCCATCCTCTCCACATGTCCAAACCACCTCAGTGTATTTCTCCTAATCTTTTCAACCACATCCACATCTACCCCACAACGTTCCTTCACTTCTTCATTCGTCAACCTGTCCCTCCATGTCACTCCACATGCTCTTCTCAAGTAACTCATTTCCACTGCTCTCACTCTTGACTTGTTCCACTCTTGCAAGGACCACGCCTCGCTTCCATACGTCAGGGTAGGGATCACAATACCATCATGCAGAGACTTCTTAACTTCCATACTCACTTCCCTATTTCTCATCACTGCTTTCAGCATGCCTACAACCTTCCTTCCCTGCTGTACCCTTTCACGCACTTCATCCCCCAAAGTTCCATCCTTACTCATCACACTACCCAAGTACTTGAATGCACTCACATTCTCCATATCCTCACCATCCAACCTCACTGCACACTCTGTGACTTCATTCCTCTCAAACACCATAACTTTACTTTTGTTTACATTAACTTTCAGCTTCCTCCTCCTACACACTGTCCCAAATTCATTCACCAAACCTTGCAACTCCCATTCATCTTCACTCAACAATACTGTATCATCGGCAAACAGCAACACCGGAAGCTTCCAAATCTCACCCTCATTCATTAGGGCCACCCCGACATCCACTGCCCTACCTTGTACCTCCTTTACGACCCCATCCATATATATATTAAACAGCCATGGAGACATTACACACCCCTGTTTCAGTCCCACATTGAGATCAAAGAACTCACTCAGCTCACCATCCACTCGCACCGTAGCCCTAGCTCCCTCGTACATACTCTTCACAGCACTCAACAATTTCCCCTCCACTCCATATATTCTTAATACCTTCCACATACCTTTCCTATCTATTCTGTCATAAGCTTTCTCCAAGTCCATGAAGGCAGCGTACACTTTCCTTCCCTTCTCTAGATACTTCTCCACTAAACATCTTAGAACAAATATCTGATCTACACACCCTTTTCCCTTCCTAAATCCCCCTTGTTCTTCTCCAACTAGCTCCTCTGTCATATGCCTAACCCTATCAATGAGTATTCTACCATATATTTTACCAGTCACACTAAGAAGGCAAATACCCCTATGGTTACCACATACTTCTTCTCTCCCCTTTTCCTTTGTACAGAGGAACAATTATACCTGATTTCCAGTCCTCTGGAACCCTTCCCTCTTCCCAAGCCAATCTACACAACTTCCATATCCACTCCGCAACAATCTCACCCCCATACCTAAGCATTTCACCACATACTCCATCAATTCCTGGGGCCTTTCCCAGCTTAATCTTCTTCATCGCTTCCACTACTTCCGACCTACTGATCTCTTCCTCCCTCCTCTCATCTCTTCTTCTCCCAGCCATTCCCCAACCACTTATACTCACACTGCTCTCACTCTCTACATTCAACAAATCCTCAAAGTGCTCCTTCCATCTCCTCAATTTCTCTCTCTTCTCTACCAACAATCTATTATTCCTATCTTTCACTCCCCTACTATTTCCCCTTTCACACATCCTTACTTTCTTTACCTCCTTCCAAAACAATTTCTTACTCTCCCTCCATTTCACACTCAGATTCCTCCCAAACTCTTCATCCACTTTCTTCTTACTCTCCTTCACCAGTCTCTTAACCTCCCTTCTCCTGCTCACATATACCTCTCTCTTCTCTCTCTCATCTTCTCCTCCTCTACTCGCCAACCATTCACCATATGCCTTCTTCCTTTGTTCCACAGCTCGCTTCACCTCATCATTCCACCATGCTGTCCCTTGCACACCCTTGCATCTCCTCCTCACTCCACAAACCACCTCACACGCTGCGCTTATCTCTTCCCGTGAATATCTTACATACGTCTTCCACCCCTTCCATCTGCTCTAGCTCATACCTTCCCAATCTTTCTTCCACTATGCTCTTATACTCTGTCCTCTTCTCACTATCTTGCAATTTCTCCACTCTTCTCACAGGAGCTGTTTCCTCCTGTCTTCCCCTTCGCCTCCTCAACCACTTTCTTTGCAGCTCTACCTTGGCCATCACTAAGTGATGGTCCGAGACTCCATTCCCCCACCCTCTCCACACCCTTGCATCCAACACTTGTCTTCTCATTCGCTCATCCACACACACGTAGTCTATCATTGCCTTTCGTTCAACAAGTTCACCATCCATCCTCCTCATTACTCTCCATGTATACCGGTGGATCATCTTATGACGAAAGTAGGTGTTGGCTATTGCCAACCCCTTACCAGCACAGATGTCCACCAAAGCACTACCGTTCCCATCTACTTCTGCTGGCACACCCCACTGACCAACCACTCCATCCACTCGTACATTCCCGACTTTGCCATTCATGTCTCCAATCAACATCACTCTCTCGCTCCTCTCAAACTTGTCCATACATGCTTCTACTCTCGCCCAAAACTCATCTTTCACTCTTGCCACTCGATCCTCTGTTGGAGCATACACACATACAATCGCCCATGCTTGTATACCTACTTTCATCCTCACCCATACAATCCTTGCACCCACTGTTCCATACTCTCTTATATTCTCCTTCCACTTCTTGCTTATCATCAGACATACTCCCTCTCTTGCCCTCTCATTCTCACTGACTCCCGCACATATACCTACACCGTATTCCCATTCTCTCATCCTTTCACCTTCCATTTAGTTTCAGTCAATCCACATATATCCACTTTTGCATCCTCAAGCACCTGGACAATCTCTCTCTCTTTCACTTCATCATTCACTCCTCTCACATTCCACGTTCCTACTCTCAGAATGTCCTTTGTCCGTTCCTTAGTCGTCAACGTATGGTCCGTCCGGGTCCGAGGCGCTTTATTTGCTTTTTTAGTTAGTTCTTTTTACGGGGTGGGGCACTAACCCACCACCAACCCTTTTAGTCGCCTCGTACGACAAGCAGGGATACTGGGGGAGTATTCTTGAAACCCCCCTACCCCCATGACAATGACAACATGATCACTTTTTCCTAAAGGACAGAAATATTTCAATGATTCTATTACATCGGGTTCTTTGGTAAACAGTAAATCTAACCTTGCTGGTGTGTCCTCACCTCGGAACCGTGTCTTCTTTGACCCACTGCATCATCACATTATTCATTATTATATTTAATAATATAGTGCCTCACGAGTCCACGCTGCCTCCTGAGTCCCATTCTTCCCAGTTCACCTCTTTACAGTTAAAGTCACCCACCAAAATTATATTGTTGCTTTTCTCAATTGTTTTTTGTAAATAACTAGCCATATCTGACATGTCCTGGTATTCGTCATCATTCCGTGCTCTCGTCTTAGGGGGAACATACCCTACCACCATATCTCTCTTGACTTTCTCTCCAGTTTCTAATTTCATATATATCACTTCAGCCCTGCCTTCTCCCATTTCCACGGTATCTACATTTATGTTGTTCTTCACTGCTATCATCACTCCTCCTCCCCTTTTTTCTTTTCGGTCTCTTCTCCACAGATTGTATTTACCGTCTCCCAAATGAACATCAATATCCTCTCTTAATTTGGTCTCTACAAAGCACATGATATCAGGTTCATATTCTCTCGAGAAATCATTAATTTCAAGCTTCGCCGATATTAAACCATCAATATTAGTGTATATCACCTTTAAATTATTTTTGATGGTTTTTATACCCTCATCTCTCCTTCTCTTTGTCAGTACCACCTCCTCAATTTCTGATCTTTCACAGCTATCCCCCTTAGTTTCCTTTGCTTCTATTTCCTTATATACCACTTCCTTACCTTCATATCCATTACTCTCCAAAAAAAAGTATTACATTCTTCCTCTGTCCTCTTATCATTTTTTTCCATTACTTGATCCTTCAATGTGTGTGTGTGTGTGTGTGTGTGTGTGTGTGTGTGTGTGTGTGTGTGTGTGTAAGAACAGACAGACAGAGACTGTGACAGAGACAACAACACCTTGAGTTAGAATTACAAACAGGTATTGACATTAAAAATGGGTGACAATCAAATGTACATGCAAAAGAGAGAGAGAGAGAGAGAGAGAGAGAGAGAGAGATTTTGTGTGTGTGTGTGTTCTTACCTAATTGTATCTTTACAGGAATGAGTCAAGCACGTACTGTCCCGTGTCTTAAACCATATTTATCGTACATATCCTTAAAATTGTGAATTGTTTTGGCACACACTATTTCATTCGGTAGTGCATTCCACTGATCAACTGCTCTATTTGGGAAACTAAATTTCCTTACGTCTTTATCATCTCTCTTCTTATGCAGTTTTTTGCAGTGTCCTCTTGCTAATGCTTCCCCATAGGTTAAGTAATCATTTATGTCTATTTTCTCCTTCCCTGATATGCATTTATATAGCATAATCATGTCACCTCTTCTCCTCCTCTCCTGAAGTGTTGGCAAATTCAGTGTATTTAGTCTTTCTTCGTAGCTTAGATCCCTTAAGCTTGGTACCCATCTTGTAGTGGCCCTTTGAACTTTTTCAATCTTGTCTTATGTGTTTTTTGAGATGAGGACTCCAGACTAATGATGCATACTCCAAGGTTGGTCTGATGAATGATCTTATTATCTTTCTTAGCATGTCTTCATTTATGTATGTGAATTCTATCTCATATTTGCAAGCAGTGTATACATGTTCCGTACCTTCTCACTGATGTGGTCTGATGGAGATAGTCTGCTATTGATAATCACACCTAGGTCCTTCTCTCTTTCTGATGTGTGTAGGGTTTTATTTCCTAATATATAATCCCAATCATGTCTTTTTCCACTTTTACCACTGTGTGTGTGTGTGTGTGTGTGTGTGTGTGTGTGTGTGTGTGTGTGTGTGTGTGTGTGTGTGTGTGTTCTTACCTAATTGTATCTTTACAGGAATGAGTCAAGCTCGTACTGTCCCGTGTCTTAAACCATATTTATCGTACATATCCTTAAATTTGTGAAATGTTTTGGCACACACTATTTCATTCGGTAGTGCATTCCACTGATCAATTGCTCTGTTTGGGAAACTGAATTTCCTTACGTCTTTATCATCTCTCTTCTTATGCAGTTTTTTGCAGTGTCCTCCTGCTGATGCTTCTCCATATGTTAAGGAATCATTTATGTCTATTTTCTCCTTCCCTGATATGCACTTATATAGCATTATCATGTCACCTCTTTTCCTTCTCTCCTGTAGTGTAGGTAGATTCAGTTTATTTAGTCTCTCTTCGTAGCTTAGGTCCCTTAAGCTTGGTATCCATCTTGTAGTGGCCCTTTGAACTTTTTCAATCTTGTCTATGTGTTTTTTGAGATGAGGACTCCAGACTACTGATGCATATTCCAGGGTTGGTCTAATGAATGATGTTATTATCCTTCTTAGCATGTCTTCATTTATGTATGTGAATGCTATTCTCATATTTGCAAGCAGTGTGTACATGTTCCGTACCTTCTCGCTGATGTGGTCAGCCGGAGATAGTCTGTTATTGATAATCGCACCTAGGTCTTTCTCTCTTTCTGATGTGTATAGGGTTTTATTTCCTAACTTGTAATCCCACTCAGGTCTTTTTCCACTTTTACCAAACTTGATTACATGACACTTGTCCATATTGAATTCCATTTGCCATGTACTACTCCATTCATGAAGTTTATTTCATTCTTCTTGTAGCTCTTTACAAGAGTCTGTGTTAGTAATTCTCTTTCGTATTTTTGCATCATCTGCAAACATATTCAGATAGCTCTCATTTCCAATGTTACTGTTTATATCATTTATATACACTAAAAACATAATTGGTGCCAGCACTGAACCCTGTGGTACTCCACTAGTCACTTCTTTCCATGATGAGTAGTTTCCTCTTAGTACTGTTCTCATTTTTCTTTTTATGAGAAAGTCTTGCATCCAACAAAACAGTTTGCCTCGAATTCCTCCTTGATGGTACAGTTTCCATAAAAGTCTTTGGTGTGGTACTGTGTCAAAAGCTTTCTTGAAATCTAAATAGATACTGTCCACCCATCCTTCTCTTTCCTGTATTGTGTTTGTTACTCTGTCATAGTAGCTGAACAGATTAGTAACACATGATTTGCCTTTTCTGAAACCAAACTGTCTTTTTGTTATCATACTGTGTTCTTCTAGATGATTTACTCAAGTTTTTCTTATAAGCTTTTCTAATACCTTGCTTACAACACTGGTCAGTGATACTGGTCAGTAGTTGAGTGGATTTTGTCTATTTCCTTTCTTGAATAAGGGGACAATATTTGCTTTTTTCCAAATATCAGGTAGTTTACCTTGACTCAAAGATTTCTTGAAAATTAAAAATAATGGTTTAATTAACTCCTTTGCATATTCTCGTAGTACTCAACATGAAATTTCATCATGACCACTTGCTTTTCCTCTGTCTAATCTACAGTACTTAACTCCTCCTGTATTACTTTTCCTGCTATTTGTATATCTGGTAGTATGTGTGGATATGCATGTTCCACATAGTTCCTCTCAAAATTTTTTTCTTCCGTAAAAACTAATTGGAAATTCTTATTTAGTGCTTCACAAACATCTTTCTCTTGTGTATAAGTGATTCCCTTGTCCGTAATGGATTGTATTAAATCTTTTACTTTGGTTTTGCTTCTGATGTAGCTGTAAAACAGCTTTGGTTGATCACTACTTTTATTTATACCTCCTCAAACTGTTTTTGGGCTTCCCTCCTTATTCTTGTATAATCGTTTCTTGCCTGTTTGTAATTATTATATGCCCTTTCACTATTGTGTCTTCTGTATCTATTCCACAACAAATCTCTTCTTTCTTTTGATTTTTTACATTCTGTATTGAACCATTTCTGTATTTTCTTATCTGCTTCTTTGTGCTGTGGGATGTATTTCTGGACTCCTATTTCATAAAATTCACAAAAATTTTTATATACAGCATTTAAATCTTGTCCTCTAAGCTCATTTTCCCAATCAACTTCTAAGAAATACTTCTTTAGGTCTTGATAATTTCCCCTTTTATAGTCTAGGCTCTTTTTGTAACTGTCATTGCTGTTAACTATGTCATATGCTATCCTGATGTTATAATTTAGTACTGTATGATCGCTTTTGCCGAGTGGAGGGTGATATATTAAACTGTCAGTATCATTTTCTTGCCTAGTAAATATCAGATCTAGCACTGAAGGTACATCAAGTCCTCTTTTTCTGGTGGTTTCCCTCACATGTTGCGTTAGGAAAAACTCTTGTACGAGATCCAGGAGCTTTTGGTCCCAACAGCTTTCTTGGCTAATTATATCTAGAGTATTCCAATTTATATTTGTATTAAAATCCCCAGTTAGTATAATTCTTTCCGATTTCTTTTCCATTTTATGTAGTAATGATCTTAAATTCTGAACTGTACTCTCTGCCAGGTCCTCATATTCATCTCTTTCCCATGTGTTTGATCTGGGTGGCATGTACAAATTGGCTACAATTACTTTCCCTTCAGATGTGTTGATCTCTACTGCAATTAGTTCTACTTGTGATGGTATATTTAGTTTTATTTCATTGACTTTTAGATTTTTCTTAGTTATTATTATAATTCCTCCTCTTTTTTTTAAATTTCTGTCTCTTCTCCATATATTGTATTCCTCTAAGTTTAGTATGTCATTGGATATCCTTGGTGTTAATTTTGTTTCAGTTAGGCATATTATTTGTGGTTCATTTTCTCTGATATAATCATTCATCTCTAGTAATTTAGATACCATTCCATCCACATTTGAGTACATCAACTTTATCATCTTGTTTATATACTTGTCATGACATGGTTTTACTACCTTCCTCCTTTTTATTCCATCTTGTTTGTGTACCACTTTCGTACCTGCAATCCTATTCTATCTATCTATAGCTCGACGACCTAATCCCGGAAAAGGTGGCTGCAGACAAAATGCCTCCAAGTCACTCTGTCACCCACCATTTGACTACCCTCCCCCCAACTCACCCCCCCCTCCCTCATATACCTCTCAACTCCATCCCTCCACCTCATCCTCGGTCTAACTCTCCCTCTCCCTCCCTCCACCTAACCTACATACACCCTCTTAGTCAGTCTTTCATTCTCCATTCTCTTCACATGTCCAAACCACCTCAGTGTATTTCTCCTAATCTTCTCAACCACATCCACATACACCCCACAGAGTTCCTTCACTTCCTCATTCGTCAACCTGTCCCTACACGTCACTCCACATGCTCCTCTCAAGTAACTCATTTCCACTGCTCTCACTCTTGACTTGTTCCCCTCTTGCAAGGTCCATGCCTCGCTTCCATACGTCAGGGTAGGGATCACAATACTATCATGCAGTGACTTCTTAACTTCCATACTTACTTTGTAAAAAAATTTCTTCTTCTCTTCCCTCATGTTTTGTTTTTGCTTCCTCCCTTTCTCTTTCAGTAATTCCAGTTCCTCTTGTGTTAGGCATCTTTTTATCCATACATTTTTGAACTCCTCTTTTTCCATAAGATTCTTTGCACTTTTTAGTATCTCTTCCACAGTGTTTACACTCTGGAAAGTCACCTTTAGAGGTCTTGTCTTGCTTTTCTCGTATTTCCCTAACCTTTTGTGTTCCTCTATGTCTTTACTACAGATTTCCTCTGATACTTCTTTCAGTAAGCTCATTACATTTGCCATCTCCTTTTTGTCTCTTGTGATCTTGTTTTTTACTTCTTCCTCTTCTATACCAGTGATTACTATAGATTTGTTTATATCTACTGAATCTCTGACTAACTTTGGATTGTTTTGGATTATTCTTTTCACTTCCTGTTTAATGCTTTTTTCCTCCACCCTTGTTTCTAAGTCTTTTTTTACTTTCACCGTTTCGGCATACGTGGTTTCCACATCATTTTTGTAGCTTTGCACAGCTTCATTCACCCGTGTTATCATTTCCTCAATATCACTGCTCTGGTCTATAAGACTGCTTACTTGCCGAATTGTCTCTGCGTCATTTTGAACTCTTCCATAACACTCTCGTGATTGACTACTGCACTTGCCATTTCACTCATTTTCTTCCTAAGTGTACTCAGATCCACTGTTAGTTCACTGATGGTTGTGTCTTTCTTGTTGGCCTCCCTTCCTAGTTTTTCTATTTCTTCCTTTTGCAAGTGCATCTGCTTCTTTATTTCATCAATTTCATTTTTGAAAGCCATTTCTAGTTTGTGTACACGTTCAACCAGTCTATTGTGAGTCTCCACTTCAAACAGTTCTTGGTAGAAATCATCATTTTGCTTTCTGCCTTTATCCCTTTTCTTTTCCAAATTTGCTTTACTAAAGTATGTATCCATTTTGCAATACTAAAAGTACAGAGTATGTACTTACATTCCCCGTGCTGCTGTAGTCTAAACAAACCTCAGATGACTGAGCGCATTCTTTCGTCTTGGTTCTCTTTTCTGTTTGAACAAGTCTTGTTTAAACTTATTTATTTTTTTCTTTTAATAATGAAAAATCATTTAGTCTACCCTGGTACAGAGCTTGACTCATACAAAGATACTAATTTAGGTAATGCCACTGGCCGTGTTGGTTCGGTACGGAGCTCCGATGTCGCACGTCTGCCTCGATTGACTCCCTGTGTGTGTGTGTGTGTGTGTGTGTGTGTGTGTAACAAATAAACAGCAAGACCAACACATGAAGCCTAGGTGGTCGTTCCTTACGATATTGTTTTAGTCTCTATGTTATAAAGCATTAATCTCTTGCAGCATGGTGTGATGTTACAGTGAGTTGAGAGAGACTGGAATTGGTGAGAGAGTTCAAATACCTGGGTACAGTGACAGAAAAAAAGAGGAAAATGTGCAAAAGAAGTGGACAGCAGAAAAACACAAGGACCGAAAGTAGCTGCTGCTATGAAGGCCTTGATAAGAAACAGAGGCTTGAGTGCTGCAGCTGCAAGAGGCTTAATTGAAGGAGTGTTAATGCCAACTTTAACATATGGATGTGAGAGTATGGTGTGGCATGTGAGAGCTGTGGAGATGGAACTGCTGAGGAATGTATGTGGAGTACAGAAAGTGGATTGGATATGAAATTGTCATTCGTGAAAGACGTGGGGTGAGGAAGTCTGTGGATACCAGAATTAAGGAGAGTGTACTGAGATGGCATGGTCATGTGGAGGGAATGGATAACAACAGAGTGGTGAAAAAGGTATCTCTGAGTGAATATTAAGGAGGGAGGAGGCAAGGCAGACCAAGGAGAAAGTGATGGGATATGGTGGATGAGTGTGTGATGAGAGGTATGGAAGTCAGTGAAGATAGGGGACTGACAACAGATTGAGCTGGCTGGATGAATGTTGTGTGAAGTGCATGATCGGGGATCTGACACTCCTTTTTAACGTGACAGAGTTAGGAACTGACTCTACTGGATACATTTATGTGAAGCTAAAGAATGTGGTGAAAGTTTTTTGGCATATCAGACAGAGCCAGGATTCTGGGGGCTTGAATGATGAGTGAATGGAAGCATGACGCATTGGATTGGGCAAACTTGGGCTGTCTGGATGTTGCTACTCCTCACCCTGCCCTAGGGTAGGAAAGGTGGTCCGGATGATGATGATGATGATGATGATGATGATGATCTGTGTGTGCTGTATCAATACTGTATTGTATTTTATGCTTGATTTTAATCTTTTACACATGGGTAATACTGTAGGAAAGTTTTGGGGATAGAGGGCAAGAAGGATAGTAAAACAATAACTGGCTCAATGCTGCATGTTTAGCCAATGGGAGGGGTACTATGCAATATCTGGCAATTTGCTTTAACTGGAGTACAGCTTGGCTGAATAACAACGGACAATTGAGAGCTCACTGTCTACTGTTCTGGTAAGTATCAGAAATACACACAGGCATTGTTATGTTAACAGTAAGTGATGAAAAGGGCACAATAGGGAAGAAACACTTTCCACAGAGACCTGAGATGGGCTCGAGGTAACAGGTTCTGAGGCTAGGGAGGTGGAGTGATAATGGTCTCTACTGCCTGGGATTAACTCCTTGAGCAGGGCCTCAATTTTTCATCCCTCAGGGCCATCAGAAACCACAGATCCTGCACCATCATCAAGATAAACCGGCTCATGTGCACAATAACGATGCTTTTTAAATCGAAAATGCGCAATAATAGCAGGAGTACAGATTTTCACCCTGCTGTGATAAAAACCACTATAAGTGCACGATAACCAAGGGATCACTGTACTGTACTTAATAATGTATTCCATTTTTTAGGGGGGGGTGGAGGGAGAGGGGTCATCAACTATTGTGCAACTATTGTTACCCAGTAGAGGTATTAATGCTCATCTCCAAAAAACTTCAACATTGAATTTTGCTCATCTTCAACATTGAATTTTGCTCATCTTTCTTTCCATATTTGAAAAAAAAAAAAAAAAATCCTAACTGATGAACCAGTGTGACCAAAAGGTAACCATGTTTACTCTAAATCAATCACACTATGCATGACAATGATGGTTCTTTCTAGATTACCCAACAAAACTAAAGCAAGATATCAGTTCTACATTTTTAAACTTAGATAAGGCATCAATCAATCTACATACATCGAAAGCAGTGGGACATAGTTCACAAAATTCCTCCCCAAATATACAGCATAAATGGGCATAAATGGACACCACATCTGCCGAAACCTCTACATTTACGGTGTGAGAACAGGGAACTTAACATGAACTAACATATGAGTAACAGTTGTCACAGGCAAGAACTACGCAGTCAACCGGAGTGGTGTGATTGGCTACACATATCCCATCCGGTCTGGGCTTATTGTGACGGTTGTGGTAGGTGACGACGCAGCTAAATCCTCGTGCTACTATTCTAAAGCACGTAAGGAAGATGTACTTGTTGAACCACCGCTTTATCCCACCATCAGGCACAAACCCAATGGTAATGGTCAACAACACCATCAGCAACATCTACAAGTTGGGGAATAAGGATGATGGATCTGAGTTGTGCAGTAATGTGACTTTTGTGCACTTCATATGAGGAAGTTAAGAGCTGTATTAGTATCACCAGCAAAAACAAACATTACATTTATGAGGTTAGTGATTTAATGAGCATTACATTATGAAGTTAGTGTTTTAATGAGCATTACATTATGAAGTTAGTGATTTCATGAGCATTATCATATTTATCAGTTATTCAAATTAACTGGAAAAACTAATAAAAGATTTTAAAAATCACGTAAGGTTAAAACAAGAAATAATTGGAATAAGTTTGCTCAGTAAGTACATTTATGATCATTTTCATATTAACAGTTATTCAAATTAACTGTAAAAACTAATAAAAGCTAACAAAAATTACATAATGTAACCATAAGACATATATGAGAATAAGTATGCTCAATAAGTACTTCCACAGCAAGTAAAAACTGAAGATATGTACAAAAACAGCACATTTTGTAATGATGAAAGTATATTAGTTCTAAAGGTTTATAACACACACATGGGAGTCTAGTTAAAATGAAAGTGTGTCAGACTGACCCCAATAATGAGGATGAAGATGCGCAATGGGAGGAGGAAGAAGTAGCGCAGGATGAACCCCACCACCCAGAAGATGGTCAAACGCACACTGATGAACTCGTACTGGCAGTTAGTCCGAGTCAGGAAGTTCCACGACTGTTAACAGTAAATATAATTATTTGTTAATTATTTCCAAAAAAATGAAATGTTTAACCTAACTTGAATGTAGCCAGAGTAATTAATTTAAGCAGTGCCAGAAAACCCATATGCCTTATACAGTTCTTCGATAGCTTCATATACAAGGAAAAGGAAGACCAGGAACTACTCAGCAAAGTCAGCCATAACAGTGAAAGCCAAGAGCATTATTAAGCAATGGGAACAACAGACTTCAACAGACAATGACATAAACCAACCGTGAGTTCCTCTGCTGAGAAACGCTTTGTAACCTCATCGTCCACAATGGCTTCCATGCCAGTGCGAATATATGCTAAGCAGTCACCCAACTCAAATTCATGTTGTGTGTCTTGATCATCACCATTCTCCTGGGAAATGAGAGTTAGGAAAAATAAATAAATAAGTAAATGTGGACTGCAGAGGTGGTAAATCACATCTGTATTGAAGGAATGTGGCAGCTGGAAAGGACGGAGACAGTGAGATGGAATGATGTACTGTAGCTGAGACAGGCAAGGATGATATGAATCACGTATGTATTGAAGGAATATGGCAACTGGAAAAGATGAAGACAGCAAGATGGAATGACGTACCGTAGCTGAGACAGGTGAAGATGACAAAGTAATGTTGCACATGATACTGTGGCACTATGTCAGGAATTAAACAGATGAGGAATAAAAATTCATTACATTGCATTCATCAGCACACAGGTAAAAGCTACTGAAAAATCCGTGATCATTCTTCAGTCATAGAAAGGGATGGGTAGGATTATGTACAAGTAGGAGAACTACCAACACAGTGCCTAACAGAAGTTATAAGGGATATGAAGTACATCCTTTCATTCTTCATTCAAGCCTGCAAAATTATCCACTCCTGTCATACTATGGAAATAAAAGAATTTAGAATAAAACTCTCCATTTACTGGCTCAGAGAGTTTGGTACTCCTTACCAGGCCTCATATGATTAACCTACTCTTGTGCTTAACTCCTTCAATCCAATGTATTTTTCATTTTATTCTTGGTAGCTTTCATTTTATTCTTGGTATCTCCATACTCTTGTGCTTAACTCCTTCAATCCAATGTATTTTTCATTTTATTCTTGGTAGCTTTCATTTTATTCTTGGTATCTCCATCCGATTCTGTTCACCTTTGGAGAGGCTTACGATATTGTAGACATTCTATACCACTTGCAATAACCTTTTCACTAATGGCAGTCATTCTTAAGCTAATTAAATTCATCTGACAATAGCTGTGTTAAATTATGATACTATCTATCTACCTATCTATAGCCCGACGCCCTAATCCCGCAAAGGGTGGCTGCAGACAAAACGCCTCCAAGTCGCTCTGTCACCCACCATTTGACTACCCTCACCCCAACTCACCCCCCCTCCCTCATATACTCTCAACTCCATCCCTCCACCTCATCCTCGATCTACCTCTCCCTCTCCCTCCCTCCACCTCACCTACATACACCCTCTTAGTCAGTCTTTCATTCTCCATTCTCTTCACATGTCCAAACCACCTCAGTGTATTTCTCCTAATCTTCTCAACCACATCCACATCCACCCCACAGAGTTCCTTCACTTCTTCATTTGTCAACCTGTCCCTCTGCGTCAATCCACATGCTCCTCTCAAGTAACTCATTTCCACTCCTCTCACTCTTGATTTGTTCCCCTCTTGCAAGGCCCATGCCTCGCTTCCATACGTCAGGGTAGGGATCACAATACTATCATCCGGTGACTTCTTAACTTCCATACTCACCACTCTATTTCTCATCACTGCTTTCAGTGTACCAACAACCTTCCTTCCTTGCTGTACCCTTTCATGCACTTCATCCCCCAAAGTTCCATCCTTACTCATCACACTACCCAAGTACTTGAATGCACTCACATTCTCCATATCCTCACCATCTAACCTCACTGCACACTCTGTGACTTCATTCCTCTCAAACACCATAACTTTACTTTTGTTTACATTAACTTTCAGATTCCTCCTCCTACACACTGTCCCAAATTCAATCACCAAACCTTGCAACTCCCATTCATCTTCACTCAACAGTACTGTATCATCAGCAAACAGCAACACCGGAAGCTTCCAAATCTCACCCTCATTCATTGGAGCCACCCCCACATCCACTGCCCTACTCTGCACCTCTTTTACAACCCCATCCATATATATATTAAACAGCCATGGAGACATCACACAACCCTGTTTCAGTCCCACACTGAGATCAAAGAACTCAGCTCACCATCCACTCGCACCGTAGCCCTAGCTCCCTCGTACATACTCTTCACAGCACTCAACAATTTCCCCTCCACTCCATATATTCTTAATACCTTCCACATACCTTGCCTATCTATTCTGTCATAAGCTTTCTCCAAGTCCATGAAGGCAGCATACACTTTCCTTCCCTTCTCTAGATACTTCTCCACTAAACATCATAGAACAAATATCTGATCTACACACCCTTTTCCCTTCCTAAATCCTCCTTGTTCTTCTCCAACTAGCTCCTCTGTCATATGCCTACCCCTGTCAATGAGTATTCTACCATATATTTTGCCAGTCACACTAAGAAGGCAAATACCCCTATGGTTACAACATATTTCTCTCTCCTCTTTTCCTTTGTATAAAGGAACAATTATAGCTGATTTCCAGTCCTCTGGAACCCTTCCCTCTTCCCAAGCCAATCTACACAACTTCCATATCCACTCCACAACAATCTCACCCTCATATCTAAGCATTTCACCAAAAACTCCATCAATTCCTGGGACCTTTCCCAACTTAATCTTCATCGCTTCCACTACTTCCGCCCTACTGATCTCTTCCTCCCTCCTCTCATCTCTTCTTCTCCCAGCCATTCCCCAACCACTTATACTCGCACTGCTCTCACTCTCTACATTCAACAAATCCTCAAAGTGCTCCTTCCATCTCCTCAATTTCTCTCTCTTCTCCACCAACAATCTATTATTCCTATCTTTCAATCCCCTACTACTTCCCCTTTCACACTGCCTTACTTTCTTTACCTCCTTCCTAGACAATTTCTTACTCTCCCTCCATTTCACACTCAGATTCCTCCCAAACTCTTCATCCACTTTCTTCTTACTCTCCTTCACCAGTCTCTTAACCTCCCTTCTCATGCTCACATATACCTCTCTCTTCTCTCTCTCATCTTCTCCCCTACCTCTACTCGCTAACCATTCACTATATGCCTTCTTCTTTTGTTCCACAGCTCGTTTCACCTCATCATTCCACCATGCTGTCCCTTGCACACCCTTGCATCTCCTCCTCACTCCACAAACCGCCTCACATGCTGCGCCTATCTCTTTCGTGAATATCTTACATACGTCTTCCACCCCTTCCATCTGCTCTAGCTCATACCTTCCCAATCTTTCTTCCACTATGCTCTTATACTCTGTCATTTTCTCACTATCTTGCAATTTCTCCACTCTTCTCACAGGAGCTGCTTCCTCCTGTCTTCCCCTTCGTCTCCTCAACCACTCTCTTTGCAGCTCTACCTTGGCCATCACTAAGTGATGGTCCGAGACTCCATTCCCCCACCCTCTCCACACTCTTGCATCCAACACTTGTCTTCTCATTCGCTCATCCACACACACGTAGTCTATCATTGCCTTTCGTTCAACAAGTTCACCATCCATCTTCCTCATTACTCTCCATGTATACCGATGGATCATCTTATGACGTAAGTAGGAGCTGGCTACTGCCAACCCCTTACAAGCACAGATGTCCACCAAAGCACTTCCATTCCCATCTACGTCAGCTGGCACACCCAACTGACCAACCACTCCATCCACTCGTACATTCCCAACTTTGCCATTCATGTCTCCAATCAACAGCACTCTCTCGCTCCTCTCACTCTTGTCCATACACGCTCCTACTCTCGCCCAAAACTCATCTTTCACTCTTGCCACTCGATCCTCTACCAGGGCATACACACATACAATCGCCCATGCTTGTATACCTACTTTCATCCTCACCCATACAATCCTTGCACCCACTGTTCCATACTCTCTTATATTCTCCTTCCACTTCTTGCTTATCATCAGACACACTCCCTCTCTTGCCCTCTCATTCTCATTGACTCCCGCACATATACCTAAACCATATTCCCATTCTCTCACCCTTTCACCTTTCCATTTAGTTTCCATACTGTACATTATCAGGATTGAAGTGGTTAATTGCTCCAACAAATAAAATCAAATTAATATTAAAGAAACACAAGTAAGGAACTCAATGTCTCATGGCCTGATCCTTCTGTCTCTTGTATATTCAACAAAACATAACATGCTTAATGTACAAGGCATGATTTTTTTTATTTTTTATTATTAATCAATAATACCCATGCTGTTTTTGCAAAAGACAGACTAAGGACATTAAGGAAGGAGGCAAACTAAACACTTCAGGCAAGCAAATGAGGGTAGACAGGGCTTAGTGTCGGAGCAGTTAAGAATTTAATTTGAATGAGGAGGTTCAAGGACAAAGGCAGAGATGTCCTCTGACAAGGAAAAATCTCACGAGTTAAAGAATCATGGTAAAGAAGGTTCCAATCCTGTGTAGTTAAGGTAAAGAAAATACATTTGGAGATTTCTGCAGGCTCCTCCACTCTCCTCTAGGAGAATGGCAGTACAGTATCTTGGTAAAGCCAGTCATGAATGAAAACTTAAGATACCAAAGAAGAGTACCAGGGAAAAATGGAGTTCACAAAGAAAAAGCAACAATCAATTTATCAATATTTCAACTGTTGATCAAATAATAATTCAGGATACACTCAATAGGTGAGTCATTAGTAAAAGTGAGTGATGAAGAGCAAGCCAAAATTTCCTTAATACCACTAACTTTCTGCCCCTTAACCTCGGAACCCCTAACCTCATGCCTATCTCAGGTCTCTCTCTGGTACGTGTTTCTTCCTTATAGTTCCCTTTTCATCACTTTCTATTAGCCTAACTATGCATGTGTGGGTTCCTGATGTGTAACGTATATCTTTGTATGTATTCTGTGAGTCTATATTGTCATAAAAGAAAATTTGGGCTTGCACTTGGGATGCCTGGTACCAATTAGGATGAATCTCATAGGTTCTGTGCTTTCATTATCATGCAATTTCATTATCACATGCAATGTCTGGTACCAATTATGTGCAATAACCAAGGGATCACTGTACAGTAAACCCTCAATATACCGAACCCCTCTTTTCATGAATTTTGGTTTTAACAACCAACTTAAGTTGGCAGAACGTTATGTTCACTAAACGAATTTTGTCTGGTAAAAGAATGGATGCGCAGGAAACACAGGCCAGAGTGGCGTCCCTAGACACACACATCCAAATTCTTCTGCATCCTGCAGAACACCGCATCAGTCTCTGGGTGACAAGAATCGTGGTTGCAGCCATAACTAGAGCATTTAATGTGGGAAAAAAACATTTAGACCTATCTGTATGCTACTGTGTATGACTTTATGGCCAAAAGACACTCGATATTTAACCCCTAAAGACAGCAACTCTCCTAGTCCCCCTATCCCCAGAACCGCAAAAAGGGTCCGATTTTTTATCTTTCACCACAGTAAAAATTTTTCTTACAGGTTTCAAGAGCTTGAATTTGCATACCTAAAAAAAGTTATTTCACTCTCTTATGATTAATGGTTACATCATTATCGACCATCAAAGAACTTCAAAAATAAAAATTGTTACCCCTTGTGTACAGAGAGAAAAAAATTCCACCAAAGTTAATTTTGGTCCTACAGATTTGAACATTTTTGATTTTCCATATCTGAAAATGTATATTTCACTCTCATACGTCGAATGGTTACTGCACAACTGACCGTTAAAAAATAATAATAATAAGAAGAAGCACTCCTTTCTATGACCAAGCATGAGACGTCCTTGAGAAATAAGAGGGACGAGGGAGGTGGAGCAAGTTCCTCCATCACTTCCCCCCTCTGACTTCCTCATGGCTGACATTAAAATTTCTTCAGTTGATGTATTTTCTGCCATCACTGGCCTCAGTACTAACAAGGCATATGGGCCTGATGGGGTCCCTCCTGTTGTTCTCAAGAACTGTGCTTCTGTGCTTACACCCTGCCTAGGCAAACTCTTTCGCCTTTGTCTGTCAACTTGTACCTTTCCTTCTTGCTGGAAGTTTGCTCTCATTCAGCCAGTCCCAAAGAAGGGTGACCACTCCCAACCCTCCAACTATCGTCCAATTGCTTTAACGTCCTGTATTTCAAAAGTTTTTGAGTCAATTCTTAATAGAAAAATTTTAAGGCATCTTTCCTATCACAACCTTCTTTCCGATCGTCAGTATGGGTTCCATCAGGGACGCTCCACTGGCGATCTTCTCACCTACCTTTCAGACTCCTGGTCATTCTCCTTTCGGGACTTTGGCAAAAGCTTTGCCATTGCACTTGACATCTCAAAGGCATTCGATCGAGTCTGGCATAAATCTTTAATTTCCAAACTGCCCTCCTACGGTTTCTATCCTTCTATCTGTGCCTTCATCGCTAGCTTCCTTTCTGGTCGTTCTATAGCCGCTGTTGTAGACGGCCATCGTTCTTCTTCTAGATCTATCAACAGTGGTGTTCCTCAGGGCTCTGTCCTATCACCAACTCTCTTCCTTTTATTCATCAATGATCTTCTAAGCTGTACATCTAACCCTATCCACTCATACGCTGATGACTCCACCCTTCACCTTTCCATTCGGTTCCCGCAACGGCCATCTCAACAGTTACTTCAACAAACAAGGGATGAGGCTATGGAACACCTAATGTCTGACTTGGCTCATATCTCTGACTGGGGTAAAAATAATATGGTTGTCTTTAATGCATCTAAGACTCAGTTCTTACACCTATCAACCCGACAAAATCTTCCACAGGTATACCCACTAATGTTTAATAATATTCAGCTTAATCCTGCATCATCCTTGAACATGCTTGGGGTTTCATTTACTCGGGACTTATCTTGGAAAGATCATATTACATCTCTTGTTAAATCTGCTTCCAAGAGATTGGGTGTGCTAAGCCGACTCCACTCTTTCTTTACCCCTGCGCAATTGTTGACTCTATACAAGGGTTTTATCCGCCCCTGTGTGGAGTACAACTCTCATGTGTGGGGAGGCTCCCCACATACAGCTCTTCTCAATAGGGTGGAGTCAAAGGCTTTTCGTCTCATTAACTCTCCTCCTCTTACTGACTCCCTTCAACCTCTGTCTCTTCGCCGCACTGTTGCATCTTTATCTCTTTTCTATCGCTACTTTAATGGTCACTGCTCCTCTGAACTGTCTGCTTGCATTCCTCCACCTCTAAGACGGGCGCGTAGCACCCGTCTGGCAGCAAACTCTCATCCTTTTTCTGTCCAACTCTCTAATGCAAGAGTTAACTGTTACTCCCAGTCTTTCATTTATGCAACAGGTCAGCTCTGGAACTGTCTCCCTCTGTCTGTATTTCCTGCTGCCTATGATCTCCAGTCTTTCAAACGCAGTGTGTCCAGGCATCTCAAAATGATCGGATCTTGAATTTGGCTCTATATTGTATTTTGTTTTTCTCTTGGAGGGAACTGTTACTGCAGGCTCATGGCCTTTGGTTCCTTCTTCCTCGCATTAAAAAAAAAAAAAAAAAAAAAAAAAAAAAAAAAAAAAAAAAAGTGGGGGGAGGACACCAGGAGGTAGGAAAAGGGAGGGAATATGTCTGTCACATACACACACACACACACAAAATACAGTCTAGAGGGGGTATGGGAGGTAGTTTGGGTGGGAGGGGATACAGTGCAGGATCCAATGGGCCAAAGAGAGGTGAAGAGATGGCCTGGGGAGGGCAAGGAGGTCCCCACACCTGGGAAGGGGGCTGGATCATGCCTACCACCACCTGACCTCTTAGTTACCATTGGCTAGGTACCATTTATGTCATCAAAGAGGAAGGGTTACAGCTCTCTAGCTTTTTGTAACCACTCTACAATCATCAGCCATAGGCCTTCATTGCACATTTACCAAGGCCCACAATTGTCAGCCACAGAACTTAACCCCTTAACCGCGGGGCATCACTTTCGTGACCCTTGGGAGCAAGGGATCATACCGCGGGGCGTCGCTTTTGTGATTCTGTGTTATTTTGAATTCACCCGGGCTTCCAAGTGGGGGCTTGTATCATCTATCAGTACTGCCAATGTCCAACACTAGTCAGCACTCCTAATCTCATCTGTACTCCCATCCATTGTTGACAATTTAGCCATTTCTCCCCGTTCTTGACTCCCCTCCCTACCCCCCCTCCATTACCCTATCCTCTCGCCTGCCCGGCCGTGCTACGCTAAGTAAGTCTTCCCTGGAATTTTTCACTGATTTCATCCACTGAAATAAGCCCTATGCCCTATTCTTATACCAAATAATATATAAAAGAAAGAAATAAGATAAGTGAGAGTGCCATACACCTGGAATTGGCTAATTATCACCTGACAACACCTCACGTGCACTCGTTCGCTAATTTTCTCTGTTTTTTTCCCCTTGAAATATGCCGTATAATCTATTTTTGTAATAAATATACATATAAGGAGGGAAGGGAGAACCCTAAGTGATATTTACATTCACCTGGAACTACCTAATTTATAATGTATTGTCTAGATTTCCTGCCAATCATTTCAGTGCTATACATAGCTGTTTCAAGAGCTAACGTTGGTAGTACTGAATATCCCCTAAGTAGGCCTCCACCCGGCCCTCCCTTATCAGTTTACTCTCATCTTCCAAAGTGGAGGTACGTCTGTTTCCTCTTGCTGACTTCAGGGACTTTTTCACCCCCATGCAAAGGGCCCTGTGACCTTTACCCCTTACTAAACCTCGTGTGGAAGGAGGTAAAGGGCTGACAATTGATAAAAGAGTGACTACGATCTTTCTATTGAGTAAAACAGTGCAAGTGGAATTGTAAATGTGTAAATAATGTGTAAACAGCAAGTGAAAGTCTATCTATCTATCTATCTAATGCCAGACGCCTCAATCCCGTTTGGGGTGGCCACAAACAAATCGCCTCCAAGTCGCCCTGTCCCCCACCATTTCACTGCCCTGCTCCCAACTCACACCCCCCTCTCTCATATACCTCTCCACCCCATCCCTCCATCTCATCCTCGGCCTCCCCCTCCCTCTTCCACCCTCCACCTCACTCACATACACTCTCTTTGTCAGTCTTTCACCCTCCATCCTCTCCACATGGCCAAACCACCTCAGTGTGTTCCTCATAATGCTTCCTATCACATCCACATCAACACCACAACGCTCCTTTATATCCTCATTCGTCAGCCTGTCTCTCCACGTGACTCCACGGGCTCCTCTTAAATAACTCATTTCCACTGCTCTCACTCTTGACTTGTGTCCTTCCAACAATGTCCAAGCTTCACTTCCGTACATTAGAGTTGGTATCACAATACTGTCAAGTAGTAACTTTTTCACTTCCATGCTCACTTCCCTGTTTCTCATCACTGCTTTCAAAGAACCAGCAACCTTTCTTCCCTGCTGTACCCTTTCAAGCACTTCACCCTCCAAACCTCCATCCTTACTCATCACACTACCCAAATACTTAAACGTACTCACATTTTCCAATTCCTCACCATCTAACCTCGCTGTACATTCACTAACTTCACCTCTCTCAAAGACCATCACTTTACTCTTCCCTACATTCACCTTTAGGTTCCGTTTCTTACACACTCTCTCAAACTCATCCACCAAGCCTTGCAGCTCCCCTTCGTCTTCACTCAACAACACAGTATCATCTGCAAACAACAGTACAGGGAGTTTCCAAACACTATCCTCTCTCACCAGGGCCACTCCAACATCCACTACCCTACCTTGTACCTCTTTTATTACCCCATCCATGTACAGATTGAACAACCATGGAGACATGACACATCCCTGTTTCAAACCAACTTTCAAAGAGAAAAATTCACTTAGTTCACCATCCACACGCACTGCAGCCTTCGCACCATCGTACATACTCTTCACAGCATTCAACAACTTCCCATCTACTCCATATATTCTTAACACTTTCCACAATCCTTGTCTATCCACCCTGTCATATGCTTTCTCCAAATCCATGAAAGTGAAAGTAATGAATGTAAATATACGTGAACAATGGAAAATAGTTTTATAAGTTACTTCAAGTGACAGTGCATAACACAGTGTAAATAAAATAGAAATGTAAATAACGTAAATAAAATAGAGAACGTAAATAGAAATGTAAATGAGTAGTATTATAAGAATACGAGTATATACCCTAGGAGTAATGAAAGTGAAAGTTTCACTCTAGCATGTCTGAATACTATGAGTTATGAGAGTGAAGATGAAAGTGACATTCACTCTCAATGCTAGTATACAGGACGAGAAAGTGAATGCTACGTATTTTACTGAAAGAAATTGAATCCCTACAGTGACAATAAACTAATACTACTGAAGGAAACTTATGGATAAAGACTGTAGATATATATAAGTGTTATATAGTAATATAAATATAAAGTGTGAGGGGTTTTATGAATAATAAATGACAGAGTACCAAGAGCGAACTAGCGCAAGTGTGACGGTCAGACGTGCTCATAATTTTCATTGCTTTCAGAGTTTTTTTTTTTTTTGGAGTATGGATCCCAAACTACTTGAAAATCATAGAGTAGTGTTTATAGTGTTAATATCTGGCTGTGGTAATCATATTACGGGTTGTCGGGAAGTGTAAAGTGGAGACTTCGTTACCCAACTTCAGAGGTCTCCACAAGTCCTACGGTAACTGACGAAGGCTCAACAAACATTCCAGGAGAAAGCTGAAGGTATGTGCCATAAGCATATGTAATTTTAATATTCTAGGACTAATAACTGATTTTTGGCAAAATATTTTTTGAGAGTCTGTCAGAGCCCGAATAACCCCGCAGCACACGCAAAACATCGGTAAACATGCCCACAGTGTAGGGGTTAAGGGGTTAATGACCTTTTTTTGGGAAAAGCCATGATGCCTGGAAAATTACTGGACGGCATGGTTTTCAGCTTTAACGTCAAAGAAAGAAAAGGGGGCTGTACTTTTTGTTGACTTGGAGAAGACCTTTGACAGAGTCCCTGGAGATGTGTTGAAGTGGGCAATGAGAAAGCTTAGGATCAAGGGGTGGCTAGTTAGGGTGGCCATGGCCATGTATGTGGATGCTTGCACCCAGGTAAGAGTGAATGGAGATTTGAGTGATGAGTTTTCCGTGAATGTTGGTGTGCATTAGGATCAGTCTTCAGTCCCTTGTTGTTAATCACAGTACTTGAAGCCGTCTCACGTGATTTCAGAAATGATTTCCCATGGGAGATGCTGTATGGTGATGATTTGGTGTTGATTGCAGAGAATGAAAGGGAAGCAAAGGAAAGATTTAGGAAGTGGAGATTTGGTAAAGGGCACAAGGGCTACGGAGTAAATGCAGATAAAACAAAAGTGATCAGTGGCAGTACTGTCAAAGACGAGGGAGAGTGACCATGTGCAATTTGCCACAAGGGCGTGGGAAGTAATTCCATTTTGAGCAAATAACAGTTGAAGAGAGTTACATACCCGTAATATGCTTTGACAGATAATAAGTCTGCCATCAGTGAACACAAGAAGACATGAAAAATTAACAAAGATATACCTTTTTCACTACTCTATTATCATCCATTCTCTCCACATGACCAAACCATCTCAGTAAATTCTCTTCGATTCTGGTGTCCACAGACTTCCTCACTCCGCATCTCTGACAAATCACATTATTCCGTATCCTATCCACTATCTGTACTCTGCATATATTCCTCAGCGGTCCCATCTCCACTGCTCTTACTCTTGACCTTTCATTTTCATGCCATACCATAGTTTCACATCTGTATGTTAAAACTGGCACCAACACTCCTTCACGTAAGCCTCGCACAGCTGCAACACTCAAGCCTCTGTTTTTTATCAAGGTCTTCATCGCACCAGCTAACTTCTTTCCTTCTGTCACTCTACTTTCAACTTTTTTTGCACATTTTCTTCTCTTTTCTATCACTGTACCCAGGTATTTGAACTCTCTCACCAATTCCAGCCTCTCTCCATTCACTGTAACATCACCCTGGGAAGCACCTTCTCTTTCAGTAACTATCACTTTACTCTCTTCTACATTTACTCTCAAGGCACGACGCTCACAGACATCTAAAAAACTCTGCAGTAGTCTACTATGCACTTGTCTGGTATTTGCAAGTAGTACTGCATCATCAGCATACAACAAATCTGAGATATTCCGTCCATCAAAATTCATTACCGATGCCATCCCTCTCTCCTTTATTTGTGTTTTTACTTCTCTCATCACCCCATCTATATACATATTGAACAACCACAGGGACATCACGCAACCTTGTCACACATCTACACTGATCATGAACCATTCACTTAGATGCCCATTTACCCTTACACATGCCTCACTACCATCATAAAAATTCTTGACGACACCTACCAGCTTACCATCTACACCATACATATGCAAAACCTTCCACAAGCCTTTTCTGTCTCTTTTGCTGTATGCTTTTTCCTGGCAGTCTCTCTCTCTCTCACCTCATCATTTGTACCTGGACAATCTCTCTCTTGCATCTCATCATTTGTACCTGGACAATCTCTCTCTTGCATCTCATCATTTGTACCTGGACAATATCTCTCTCTTTCACCTCATCATTTGTACCCCTTACATTCCATGTTGAAATCAGCACCAGGTCCTTTTTATGGTCCTTGGTTGTCACCTGTTGGTCAGTCCTGGTCCGAGGCATTTTGTTTGTTTTTTTAGTTAGCTGTTTTCCTGGATGGGGCACTAACCCTCCCCCAACCCACTTGTTGACATGTAGGGAACATCTACTGGTTGATTATGAGGTTACCACCCAGCATATTAAATTATTTCCTGGCTTACAGGAAATTATTTGGCTTGTCACTCAATGTAGAGTTACCCTGGAGTACAGTAGCATTACACTTAGTGAATGGATGATGGGCATCCCCAACAACAGTTGTCTAATATACTTGTGGCAGTTGCCCCTCTTTAGAACTACAGTACAGGTACATACAACATATTCAAAATACTGAAAAAAAGCAAAAATAAAAAGGGTCACATTTTGTAGGGAGGTGATTGTCCATACAGACCGTGAGGCACAACCAAAATAATATTAAACAAGCACATACACATTAATCAATGAAAATGTTTCCTGCATTCATTATACTAATTCACTGGAAGACTGAAAGAAAATATTGGTGTGATCATGTTCCTTAATCATATTCCTGGACTTTAATGAATAATGAATTGAGAGAGAGAAGGAAAATTTTATTAAGTTAGCAAGTCTTTTGGTTGCTCATCTGGTAGGAGTTGGGACAGCTCCTTTTAAGGGGGTATCACACGGTACCTGAAATCTTGGTTTGCCGAAGAAATCATGGTAACCGCCCACGAAACCGTGGTAGCCACCAAGGATTTTGTCAGCAAAACTGGATTCGGTCCAAATCCATTCCTGCCTACAAAATCAGGAACAAAGAGTTTTCTCTGATAGCAGCGAGAGTTGAATGGAGAACTTGGAGGCTATATTGCAGTATTTTGTTTATTTTTTAAAAGTTATAATTCCCTCCACAGCCGCCTTCTCGTGGTTTTGGCTGCTGCCGCTTCTTTCTTCTCAAGTGCCACCACTGCAAGAGCCAGTGCAGCTATCACTCTTCCCTCAGCAAATTCAAGAAAAGCCATGCTGCGTCTGACACGTGTGGCTCATGTGAGACGGTGGGACAGACTCCGGGATGCTTTGTTTACACTTTTGCTGACCGTTGGCAGCGTTCGAGGAACGTGTGTGATAGGGTTTGTGCCTGGTTCCAGCAAACCAGGAACGCGTTCCGTCGGCAAATCATGATTTCAGGTACCGTGTGATATCTCCTTTACCACCCGTAATTCCTTCCTACTCTGGAACAAATAAGAATGCAAATGTGTCCTTTCCACCTGAATTATTTCTGAACCTGAGATACATCTTAATTTATATCAGTCTTCTCTTTTGCCTGCCTCATTGTCAAATTTCTCACTTTTTTAGTTTTTCATGTCTTCCTGTGTTCACTGATGGCAGACTTATTATCTGTCAAAGCATATTACAGGTCTGTAACTCTCTTCCCTTCAACTGTAATTTTATTCAGGTCTTTTAGTGTACTACAATACCTATTTTTCAGTATGTATGATGCTTTTATAAGTAATCATGACTCTTCTTACTACAGTAAATCCTCGTAGTTCGATGCATTTTACTTTGGCGCCTCATTCTTTGCACAAGAAAAAAGTTTCCGAGTTGTTCCACACATTCGCTAGTTTCCCTGCACTTCGACCCTATCAGCCAGCAGCCGACACTCAGCAGACAATGCTTACCGATGCTCAGTCTAGGCACTGTCCATTTTTCTGTGCAACAGTTTTCCATGATCTTTATACACGTCCAGTGGGACAGTAGACATACATGAGTTTGTTATTGTTTATGATCATAACGTATGATCTTCAGCTGTGTCGTGAATACACAGCATGTCCAGCTGGGCAGTAGACACACGTGAGTTTGTTATTGTTTGTGATCGTAACGTACGATCTTCAGCCGTGTCGTGCTACTATTTCTTAACAAAGAATTGTTACATGTTTCTCATAACACTGTTTATTTTTGTTCTGATAGACATATACCTGAAATGGATGTAAAATAAAGCTTATCAATATTTAAGGGAGAAAAGAATAATAACCGTCCCAACACAGAGATGGTAGATTCAGCCCACCCATTTTTTATTCTATTTGACTATATTACAGCCTCCCTTCCTTGTAGCAGTGAGTAAAATAATGTTGTTATAATTTTTCCCTTCCTTTTAGTGACAAAGAGGGGACTTAAAATGACTGGAGTTTAGTTGACTTACTTTGGTGTCAAAAATTAATTAATCTGGTGAAAAGTGGCAGCCTTTCCTTGGTTAGTGACATCGGGAACTAACCCATCCACTCTCAACACACCTTCACTTGCCACCCAAGCCAGTCATCATTTTATTTCTCGTAAAGATTTTTGGTGTTGCAGCTCTTTATAACAGTTTTAATGTCTTTTCAGGCACATGTTTATTGTGTTATGCTGTTTTAGCACAAGCAAACACTCTTCCTTTAATTTTGGGTAGGGCCTGTTTGGTGTTATAGTACTTTCTGATAGGGTAGGTATGTGTCCTGCCGGAACGCTCCTCTATTTATCCCACTGATTCTTAACTTCACACTTCGATGTTTCACGGTTCGTGAGGTATTGGCAGAACATCTAAGCAGCGAAAAATGAGGATTTACTGTACTAACAAAGAGAATCATAAACACAAGTTAGTGAGGGTGCAATGTACCATACACTCCTAAATCTTAATGTATGGACCATGACTCGTATCAAGGGCAAGAAGTAAATTGTCTCTACATTATAACCAATAGCACAACTTTTATACTCTATTTTATTGTCTTATTACTGATATTCCCCAATTTATATCACCATGATCTAGAGAATTTAATGACACAAAGAATATAAAGACATATGCTGCAAAGTGAGCTGATCAATGCTTCCACAACACTGCCCAGGATACCAACTTTGTTTGCATCACTGAATATACAGTAACTTTTGTACATTACATCACCTTGTATGGGCCAAGGGGACTGAAAAAGTTACAGGTGGCAAGGTTGGGAACCCCCTCCTTGCATGGTAATGAGTACAAATGTGATTTTTTCATTCATTCATTCATTGCCAGACGCCATGTATCCCAAACAGGGTGGCCAAGGGCTTAGAGTTAATTGTTTTACAGGGAGGGGCACTAATCCTCAACCAACCCCACTTGACACGTAAGGAGAATTTTGACTAACATTTATACTGTAAGCAGCCTTATATTTCATATACCTATGAAAGAGATTGGTGTGGGAAATTTTTACCTGGGCATCTCTCTCTTCTGAGTCTTACCTGGTACAAATGGAATTGAGTTGGGATGAAAAACTAAAAATTGCTACATTATTTGAAAAAAAATAATGAATCCACACAAAAATATGAGCATGCAAACCATACCATGATAAGGAATTTACTATAAGGAGAATGCTGTACTGGGCTGAGTGTTAATAAACAAAATAATAAATAACAGTGGGATGCTATACACAAAGTACCCTGCATAAAGCATTTTTGGTACAGTAATACATTACCTTATCAATGGTGGGTCTGAGCACCAACTTGTCACGACAGATCACCTCTGTGGACACCTGGTCATCATTCTCAGCTTCATCAGCTTCTGCCCCATCTACATGTCTGGAGTACTCCTTGGCTAGTCTCTGCCGCCCAAACTGTTATAACACAACAGCTGTTAAGTATCCCAAATTGTTTCACCTCTCATACCTACTACTGTGTCTGATCATACTGCATGTTCAAAATAATGTGGATGAACTGATGCATCAGCATCATCATGATTCTCTTTCTCACTCATGATGTGGTTCTCCGGACTAATGAAAGCCACTGACTTACTATACCATAACCACGTCTGTCATAACAGATACAGCATATCTTTGTATCTAGAAGATTATCATTCAGCTTCATTACCACTTTAGTGTTTTTCACTCTCTGCTCTCTCCTTCTGAGGGCACTAATGAGAAGCTACTAAGCTACATATGTCACATGCAGACAAGTGGTGACTTGAGGAATTAACACACAGTTATAAAGGATGTATCACTACTGTACTTGTTTCCACTTATAATGCCTCAGAAGGCAAAATGGACTTCCTCCAAAAGTCTATAATGCTTTTTTCCCTATTTGCAGTTAAGATTTCAAGTTAAGAGCCTTACTTAAGTCCTTTACATCACCAATATTTTTCATGGCAAGACTATGCCAGATATACTGCTTAAGGATCCTAGTTAAACTGTGCCAATTCAGGACCTGTTTCACTGTTCACTTGGCATTTCAAAACGAGAAGAGACTATCTTCGTAGACCTGCGGCAAAATTACTGCAGCCAATTTTTAAGTTTCTCACTTTGAAACTCATAGAATATCTGAAATTATTTTATTAAAATGCCACATGGCCTAAATTGAAAATTGCTAAATAATCGGCCCATGCAACAGCTACCATGTCAAATCAACTTAAAATTTCAGGCTGAGCAACTTTGTATTTCGTGTCACTAAAATGCCTTACAGTCGAAACTGAAACTGTCTAAAAGTCAGCTGATGTAACTGTTGTTGACACAACAGTTCACATGTAAAATCAACTCAAAATTTCAAGCTGAGCAACTTCGTACTTCATAAGAAAATTGCTCTGTGCTCTCCAAGAGCAGATAAGTGTACCACTTTGAGACCTGTTGGCTTCACTGCAGGTAATATCAAATGAGAGGGGCAGCAGATGATGCACCATAAAAACACCTGACTGTATGCATCCTTTCCCTTCTTTTCAGATTACTTGTAACATAAGCCTGTCTCTACTAGATACATGTTAAGGCATGCTCCAGTCAGCACTGCATAACAGTGGGTGAAAATGCAGCAATAATCACCATATAAACCTACTGTTTTAAACAGATCCACCCACCCACAAACCCAGTGCAGTGGGCAGAGCTTAAGGAAGTGATGAGGTGCCTCCCACTGGCTAACCAAACAGTAGGGGGAGCCACATAATATGACATGGGTACCAGCAGCGGGATAACTCTGCAAGTTTTCACATGGAGGGAGGCACACCACACTGTTTATATACATTTATACATGTCATTTTCACACTCTCTGACTGACTGACTGTTAGTCAGGCTGTCTATTTTCTACTGTCTGTCTGCAGTCTAGAAGATCTAGACAGTGTATCCACCACATACTTGGCCCCCCTCATGGGAGACAAACTGCCAATTAGCTTAATACACCACAATGTGCACAACATGCTACTTTCAAATACTGTACTCTGCTTCCTTCCCTCCTATTCCCTTATTGACCCTGCAATTATTTCAGCATCGATTTTTTTTTTTTTTTTTTTTTTTTTTTTTTTTTAACAGACTGGACCCTTGAGTGCCCTTCCATGGGTGCTAACACAAAGGCAAATGGGTAGCAAAGTGCATGGCTGACCAAAATTAAACTGGTGGCATAACTGCCACGGTCATATGCCGTCAGACAACTGGTTAAAACAGGACAATAAAGAGAGAACATATGCAGACAATGGTTAAAGTAAGATTAGCATTAATAAAAGGCATTAAATATTACAAAGTTGCCTGGCTGCCTCCACAAAGGAGAGGGTTCCTCCTCCCCTACAATAGGCACCCTCCCCAAACACAGATAAAAGGCAGTACAGTTCATCACCTGTCTGGTGCCCTACGAGGGTAAAGTGCATGAAATTCTACTTATAGTAGCTGGCTTTTCTTTGCTGCAGGGTTCAAGCTTACAGGTAGGGATGAGAGATGACAGTTATTCTAAAATGCCATAAAATTTGTGTGATGCTGCTCCTTCCTGACACTCTGATATGAGATTGAAAATTTTGCTCATACAAGATAAGTTCCAGCCAGTGAGATAAACCTCATCTGAGGTATGTTGCAGCCTATGACAAAAAAGCAACACTTTGGAGAGGGTGTGAATCTATGGATAAGTTGGCTGGCACACAGCATAACTGGAGGAAATGAAGACACTTACTTTCCCATGAAACCTCCTTCAACTTGTCCCTGCAACACCAACAGTTGTTATTATAACTGGTCAATGACTAACCATATTACAACAGCTGTACCCTTAACAAACCCATTGTCAGGTAATGTTATATGCCCTGATGCCTCTGGTGATGATTTGTGATACCTCTTTTCACAGGGACAACACAGAATAGGTACTGTAAGAGCACAGTTAAAAATGTGTAATACAGTAGAACCTCACTAAAACAAACCCTGGTAAAGCAGACATCAGATCTAACAGACGCAACAAAACCCACCCAACTTTCACCGACTAATATGAATAAAGTCCATTAAATGGGACGCAACAGGTTGCAATACGCATGTTACCTGTCCTTTTTTACTCCAACCTGGCCTGAAACTGCCCTCTCCCCATCATGACTGCCGAGTTGTAATAACAGACTACAGGAATACTGTACTAGTCATGAAGAAGTGTTATGACAAGCATGTGATATAAGTCGTAAAAGGGCAAAATTATGGGCCAAGTTAGTGCAAAATGAGTATACTGTAGTCCTCATTATCAGTGCTAGAATATACTATGGTACTGTACTCATTTATTTTCAAATGTGCTTGAAACCCCACTTCTTGGGGGGGAGGGGATCCTCGTATGTAATGGACTACAGTCACTACTCATTACACGATGGGGTGATGTCAGGTCATATCTTAACGTATAATGATATTACCGTAAATCGGGAGACTTAAAGACATTATAAAAGGGGGATTACATCAACTCAACTTCCCAAAGTCACCAACCCAAGACTGAAACAAAAATGACAACCCACCTTAATCACTTCCTGTGTCGGTCCAAGTCGTCTCCAAGACCAAAACAAACACTATCACACCAATACAGGCAGCGTTATTCATGTACAGTAAATTGCTGCAACAACACAACAATCACACTTGCGTAACGTTGGCCTGAGGCTACACGATGTATAGGCCTACTGTAGCACGATGCTTGGCTGAAAGGTGATGATAGCAGGGGGGCACACGTGAATGAGTGGAAAATACTGTACAGGGCTTTGAAGGGGTGGCGGGATCACAACTGAACCAAAACAATGCTCTGCACGCTGGGGCCGCCATCTTGCCTGAGACAAGCGACTGTCGCCTTGTGTGTGCCTGGCACTTCGTACAAAATTTTCCGAGGGCAATATCGTTATAGTGGGAAATTCATTGCAAATCGGATTTTGGGGTGCAACTTTCCTGTTATCATTGTAGCGAATTATCGTATATCGAATCAACGTATAATGAGTAGTGACTGTATTGGCTTTAACGAAACTGGCTTTCCCCCATTCAGTCCATTACAGTGAAGGTTTACTGAATAAGGGAATTTTCGGATATTGGCCCTTCGGATAAAGAAGGATTCCTCTAATGGCATGCAGTTAATGGGTCTGTTTGGCCAGACAGACCAGGGCTGCTCAACAACAAAAATAACTGACTCCTGTATATTGGTGGTAGGTGACGGCACTCATCATCCACTAACCTAATGTTGTGCTGCCTATTTCTTCCATCACCATCATTCATTTTCTGTGTCTGCCTTCCTCTTTCCGTACTTCTTCCCATCCTTCCTGTCATTCTTATCCTTCATCCCACTTAAGGTAACTCTACACTATGCAACAACCCTAAAGGTCTCCTGTAGTGCTGTTACCGATACGATTCACCAAACCAATATAATCCGATATTTGCTTTTTTCCCGTTACCAAACCGATGCTGATATTTATTGTCGATGTAACATGCGGTTGGGCAAGAGGACCAACAAGACATAAAGTAACCTGGTGGTGGGATTAGGGTGTAGAAGCTGCAGTTAAGGAGAAAAGAAGGCTTTTCCGGGAATGGAAGAAGGGTGATAGCAAGGAGGAATACTTGGCTGCCAAGTGTAGGGCTAGAAGAGAGGTATAAAGGGCGAGGTCTGAGTCACAGAGACTTTTACTTGATAACTTAAATCATGGGGAAAGGAAAAATATGATATTTAAGGTGGCAAAGCAGATGAAGAGGAATAATCGGGATATTATAGGTGAGCAGTGTGTGAAGAATGATGAAGGAAGGGTTGTGGTGAACAGTGAGGATATTAAAGATGCATGGAGAAAGCATTATAGCCAGTTGTTGACTGAGGAGTTTGACTGGAACAGGGAATGTTTGGAGCCAGCAGATCCAGCGTTTGGCCCTTGGTCTTTGATTGATGTTGCTACTGTGAGTGAGGCAGTAAGCAGGATGAAGGTGGGGAAGGCAGCAGGTGTGTCGGGGTTGACTGCTGAAATGTTGAAGGCCTCAGGAGATATAGGGGTGAGGTTAGTCACTGACCTGATATGATTATTTATGAGTGTGTTATCCCAGATGGTTGGCTGAAGAGTGTAATTGTAAATGAGTATAAAGGGAAGGGTGATGCCCTGGAAAGAGGATATTATAGAGGTATAAAGCTTTTAGATCAGATAATGAAGGTAATGGAGAGAGTTTTAGAAGGTATGATTAAAGAAACAGTGAATATTGATGAGATGCAGTTTGGGTTTATGCCAGGTAGGGGGACCACTGATGCCATATTCACTGTTCGACAGCTTCAGGAAAAATATATTGGTAGGAGAAGGGATCTGTATTTTGTTTTTGTTGATTTGGAAAAGGCCTTTGACAGAGTCCCTAGAGATGTGGTGAAGTGGGCAATGAGAAAGCTTGGCTTGGAGGAGTGGCTGGTTAGGGTGGTTATGGTTATGTATGTGGGTGCTCATACCCAGGTAAGAGTGAATGGAGATTTGAGTGATGAGTTTTCCTTGAATGTTGGTGTGCATCAGGGGTCAGTTTTGAGTCCCATGTTGTTTATCATGGTACTTAAAGCCCTCTCACGTGACTTTAGAAATGGACTCCTGTGGGAGATGTATGCTGATGATTTGGTGTTGATTGCTGAGAACGAAAGGGAGGCAGAGGAAAGGTTTAGGAAGTGGCAAGATGGTATGGGGCACAAGGTTTAAGGGTAAATGCAGATAAAACAAAAGTGATGACATCTAAAGTTGGTGGTGGTACTGTCAAAGACAAGGGATAGTGGCCATGTGCAGTTTGCCACACGGGCGTGGGAAGTAATTCTATATTGTGCGATGTTTGTAATAAATGGGTGCACAAGAGATGTAGTGGTATCAGAGGTTGACTGCGAGATAATGCTGATTTTATGTGTACGGTGTGTCGGGGAGAGCAGGTGGAGATTGTCAGGCGTGAAAGGATTGAACTTGGTGGTGAATCTCTTGAGTGTGTGGAAGAGTTTTGTTATTTGGGAGACATGTTGTGTGCTGGAGCTAGCTCTGTGGCAAGGGTGAGAAGTGGTTGGAAGAAGTTCAGGGAGTTCTTGCCTCTTCTGACATTGAGAGGGCCCTCCCTACGTGCTAAGCGGTCTTTGTATGCAGCATGTGTTAGGAGTGTAATGCTGTATGGTAGTGAGACCTGGGCAGTAAAAGGAGGAGGATATTTGTCGGCTCAGACGTACAGAAATGACAATGATTAGGTGGATGTGTAATGCATCCCTGCGTGCAAGGTCTGGGGGGGCTGGGTTTACGATGGAAGAGTTGAGAGGTAGGATGGGGCTGGAGTGTATTGGTGTTGTGATGAGGAGGGGTAGATTGTGATGGTTTGGACATGTGGAGAGGATGGGGGAAGATAATTGAGTGAGGAAGGTGAGAAGTGTTAATATTGGGGTGGGGTTATGAGGGGTAGACCGAGAAAGACATGGGACGAGGTCATTAAGTGTGACCTCAGGGTTAAGGGACTGAACAGGGAGGCTGCAATTGATCGTGAAGTGTAGAAAGCCGCCATTAGGTGACCAAGGCCGACGCATGCAAGCATGTTGGAGCCTTTAAAAATGAAAACGAAAACGATACCAGGATATTGGGTATGGACTGATGAAAGACTGAAATGGCTTTTATTGAAGATTTCATTCACTGTTTTGCCTGACTCTGTGTGAAAGAATGTCTTTACTTTGACATTGTTTGCAGTGAAACCACTGATGGTTCACAATAATAAACCGGTGAGTGGGAAAGGAGAAAAGGAAAAGAAAGAAAAAAATGAAGGTCAAAAGCAGCAAGCTGATTTAGGGAAAGTGTGTACTGGTAGTGTGTAAGTGTGGTGGTCATGTGGGTTAACGTATGTAAATAGTATACACACGCCCACACCCATTATTTATAATATTCTTTGTCTAGTAATATTTAACAGTCACTCAAATCTGTGCATCATTTATGCACAAGAACACTAGTAGCTCACAAACAAAATTGCCAAATATCATTCATCTCCTCATCTCAGAGTTACTGTCCCCTAATTGCCCCCATCTACTGCTTTCTTTCTTATTATGTGCAGTAAATCACTTCTTTATTTAGACTACAGTGGGGCTGGAATGAAGAGTGGTTGGAAGAAGATCATGGAGCTGTTGCCTCTCCTGACACTGAAAGGGCTCTCCCTCCATGCTATGGGATCTTTGTATGCAGCATGTGTTAAGAGTGTAATGCTGTATGGTAGTGAGAGCTGGGCAGTAAAGGAAGAGGATATTTGCAGGCTTAAACGTACAGAAATGACAATAATTAGGTCGATATGCAATGCGTCCTTGAGTGCAAGGCCTGGGGGACTAAGTTTACAATGGAGGAGTTGAGGGGTAGGATGGGACTGGAGTGTGTTGGTATTGTGATAAGGAGAGGTAGACTGAGATGGTTTGGGCATGTGGAGAATGGGGGATGATAATTGGGAGCAGAAAGTGAGAAATGTTAATGTCAGGGGTAGGGTTGCTAGAAGCAAACTGAAAAAGACCTGGGGCGAGGTCATTGAGTGTGACCTCAGGGATAAGAGACCGAATAGGGATGCTGCAAGAGATCAAGCAGCATGGACAGCCCCCATTAGGTGACCAAGAGCAACGCATGCAAGCATGCTGGAGCCTTTAAAACGAAACAAATGATTTACTGCATATGGTAAGAAAGAAGGCAGTAGATGGGGGTAACAATGGGAGAGTATCTATGAGATGAGGAAATTAGTGATATCTGGCAACTTCATTTGTAAGCTACTAGCATTCATGTGTGTAAATGATGCACAGATTCGAGTGTAACTTCAGAACAAATACTTAGCTTGGATGAAGACACTATAATAATAAAGCGTTGCTTACTTCAGCCACAGAAACTTCAATGCTAAGCTTTTCAAATTAAATATGATATACAGTAATCCCTTTAATATCCGAACGCCCAATATCTGAACATCCCCACTAACCGGACATAATCGTCCCGGGATCCAATATTCCCAAAATGGTCCGAAAACCGCAAAAAAAACAAAACTATTTTTTCCCGCCCGTGATTTGAACTTGGCGTGCGGGGCGTGGGACAGCTTTGTTGTGGCGCGTCATTCCTCCGACGTCCGCTACAGCACCCCTGCATCCTCCCCACTTTCCGCCTGTCTCTTGTCGCGAGCGAATGCTCGTCGTCATGGTTGCCCACGTGCTCGCTTTTGCGGTGGTGCCTTACCTGCTGCAGGCACTCCTGCTGCTCTCGTGCCTCTCCTTCATGTGTGTGATGATGGCCTCGCCGCCTGAGAAGAGGAAGAGAGTGGTGTCGGGTCTGGAGAAGAAGCGGGAAATATTGGAGACAGTAGATGCGGGGTGGTCTTCTTCACGCATCCTCCACGAGTTTAACCTGGCCCGATCTACTTTGTTTGATATTAAGAGATCTTGAGACAAACTCATGCAGTACACGGCTTCTCGTCGAAAAGCAAACGCAATGTGGAGAGGAAGGTGATGTTTAGTTTACTCCCAAGTTTGCTGAAGTCGACCGCTCCACGTTGATTTGGTATCGACAGCAACGTGCTGCTGGTGTGATGGTACGTGGTACGGGGCTGCTGCTGAGAAGTTCGCCAGGCTTCACGACGCCCTAGACTTCAAGGCATCCGAGGGTTGGCTCTTCACGTTTAAGTTATGGCATGGCCTTACCAACCGTAAGGCTCATGGCAAAGCTTTGGACGCTAACGAGGATGGAGTTAATGAGTTTCGGCACAAGGTGAAGGGCTTGATTGACAGGGAGGGCCTCATTCTCAGTCAAGTCTACAACGCTGACGAAACTGGTTTATTCTATCGCTCTTTGCCAACGAACACTCTAGCCGCGGAGACGGAGAAGCGTGTACTTAGCAGGAAGCGCTCCAAGCAACGGATATCTGCTTTGCGTTGTGCCAATGCTAACGGCATGCACCGGCTTAAGCCCGTTATTGTTGGCCGCGCAAAGCAGCCTCTGTGTCTTCGTGGGGTGATGGATGTCCTTCCTGTCATCTGGTACCATTCTCTGAAGGCATGGTTCACAGCCCAGATCTTCAAAGACTAGTTCCATCGCCATTTCGTCAAGGAGGTCATACATTACCAGACGGAGAAACTGGGAATCCCACGCGACCAGGTAAAGGCCCTCCTTCTCCTCGACAATGCACCTGCCCAACCGTGTGACAAGGACTTGGTGGCTGAGAATGGCCGCATTAGGTGCATGTTTCTGCCACCTAATACAACTGCTCTCATCCAACCAATGGACCAAGGAGTGATCGTGGCAATGAAGAGGCTGTACCGAAGGAAGTTCCTGGATGAGGTGATGGTTGTTCTCAAAGACGAGGACGAGCGCAGGGAGGGACGGGACACGTGAGGCCAGCGGACTTTGGAAAACCTTCGCCACTACAACATCAAGTCTGCAATCTACAACTGGGCCAGTGCATGGAAGGAAATCCCTGTCAAGACTCTAGAAAATGGTTGGTCTTGTCTGCTTCTCGGAACGGATGTGGAGTATGATTTCCTAGGTTTTGACGTGGATGACTTCCATGCACGTCTACGTACACATGGCAACGATGTTGATGTGGACGACATGCGTGAGTGGTTGGATGACGACGAGGGCGATCATGGGTATCAGACCCTGTCTGATATCGAGATCGCATCTTCAGTTGCAGGTGTCAGTACCCAGCTTGAAGATTCCGACGAGGACGGCGACGATGATGCGGACTCCTCTCAGCATGACACAACTCCACCCATCCCCAAGCTAAGAGCACTCCGGGAACACCTAGAAATCGTTCTGGACTACCTGGAACACCCGGACTGCGACAGGGAGATGGGGCCCTTGGGACTTGTGGAGGAAGTGCGTGCTTTCAGGCAGCGCATCATTAATTGTCAGAATCGTCGTTCCTTGCGTCAATCAACGATTGACAGTTTTTCAGGCCCGTGACCCCTGCTGTGCCCAGCCCTGGCTCAACTCCGTTGCCTCCCCAAGACAGGCCCTCATGCTCCGAGCCACAGCCCAGCATATCAGCCACGGTGGAGTCACCGGTCGACATGAGTTTGCGTCTGTCTTCAGAGTCGTCTGCAGTGGATACGCCATCACCACGACCCAGCGACGCATCCCTAGGTCACCTGCCAGCGACACTCTCGGACTCTGACAGTGAATAGACGCCAAGAACTTCTCCACTAGACCACACGGGAATTTACAGTGTTGTGCAGTGAAAAAAAACAGTGCATTGTGTTAAGGATTTACAGTTATGAGTGAAAAGACAAACAATTTTTGGACTAAATTTAACGTAAATAAACTTCTGTGTTTTTGCTTTAGAAAATGGTTATAAGAGTGGAAAGACTTAAAGTGCACGAGTGCAACACTTATTAAGTTACAATGGAGCATAAGTTAGACAAGAGTGCGCACTGTGAAGAGAATGGACTTCTGAGTGTGAATGACTAAGATCAGTGCATGACTTCATGAACAGTGTACTGCAAGTGCTTCAGGAAATCCTTCTTACTGTCAGAGTCTGAGAGGAGGCGGTTATTCATCGAGATGGCCATGGACTTGCTGTAAGTAGGCAGAATGTTTCATACTGTACTCTACTGTATTTTCCATACTATACTTACCTCAAACACCTCATTTCACTCTTTTATGTCCCTTATTGGTGTGAATATGCTGTGTCTTAGGTGCTATGCATGTGCAGAAGGGAGGTGTTTTTCTGAGTTAGGCTAGGTTAGGGTCCATAACTACCAGTCCAGGAGCCAGGGACTTGTAAGTACCCAGAATGTTGAATATTGTATGAACCTACCTCAAAAACCTCATTTCATGCATCTTTTGCATTTATTTCAGTCTTTTATATCCCTTATTGGTGTGATTTGGGTCTTAAATAGGTGTTATGCATGTCCAGAGGGAGTTGTATTGGTGTTTTTCTGAGTTAGGGTCCATAAGTACAAGTCCAGAAGCCGGGGCCCAATATCCGGACAGGGCCACTATCCGGACCTGCCTATGGCTCTATTACGTCGAATATTGGAGGGATTACTGTACTTGACTGAAGACCGTCTTAAAATCTAGAAAAGCATAACATTTTTGTGTGTGTAAGCCAATACAGTACACTATACAGCACACACACTATGTATGTGGTTGGTATACAATGAACTTAAAATGTTATTTGTTTAGTATTTTTCTCATGAGTGAGCGGTACATACTTTAAGAGAAGCACAAGTTACAGTATGTGCTTTATGCTTCTTATGCCCAGTGGCAAAGACATTACATACACAAAATGTGTCTTAATAACATTTAAATATACTGAGGTATAGTAATCACTGTGTGGCTTCTATATAATAAAAATCTATAGCTTCTTTAAAACTTTATTCCAAACGGAAAAGCTACATGAAATGAGATATATTGATACAGCCTAATATATTTATATACTGTATACTGCTTGAGGATGCAAAAGTGGATAGATGTGGATTGACTGAAACTAAATGGAAAGGTGAAAGGGTGAGAGAATGGGAATATGGTTTAGGTATATGTGCAGGAGTCAATGAAAATGAGAGGGCAAGAGAGGGAGTATGTCTGATGATAAGCAAGAAGTGGAAGGAGAATATAAGAGAGCATGGAACAGTGGGTGCAAGGATTGTATGGGTGAGGATGAAAGTAGGTATACAAATGTGTATGCCCCGACAGAGGATCGCGTGGCAAGAGTGAAAGATGAGTTTTGGGCGAGTGTAGAAGCATGTATGCACAAGTGTGAGAGGAGCGAGAGAGTTCTGTTGATTGGAGACATGAATGGCAAAGTTGGGAATGTACAAGTGGATGGAGTGGTTGGTCAGTGGGGTGTGCCAGCTGACGTAGATGGGAATGGAAGTGCTTTGGTGGACATCTGTGCTTGTAAGGGGTTGGCAATAGCCAACACCTACTTTCGGCATAAGATGATCCACCGGTATACATGGAGAGTAATGAGGAGGATGGATGGTGAACTTGTTGAACGAAAGGCAATGATAGACTACGTGTGTGTGGATGAGCGAATGAGAAGACAAGTGTTGGATGCAAGAGTGTGGAGAGGGTGGGGGAATGGAGTCTCGGACCATCACTTAGTGATGGCCAAGGTAGAGCTGCAAAGAAAGTGGTTGAGGAGACGAAGGGGAAGACAGGAGGAAGCAACTCCTGTGAGAAGAGTGGAGAAATTGCAAGATAGTGAGAAAATGACAGAGTATAAGAGCATAGTGGAAGAAAGACTGGGAAGGTATGAGCTAGAGCAGATGGAAGGGGTGGAAGATATTCACGGAAGAGATAGGCGCAGCGTGTGAGGCGGTTTGTGGAGTGAGGAGGAGATGCAAGGGTGTGCAAGGGACAGCATGGTGGAATGATGAGGTGAAACGAGCTGTGGAACAAAAGAAGAAGGCATATAGTAAATGGTTAGCGAGTAGAGGTAGAGGAGATGAGAGAGAGAAGAGAGAGGTATATGTCAGCAGGAGAAGGGAGGTTCAGAGACTGGTGAAGGAGAGTAAAAAGAAAGTGGATGAGGAGTTTGGGAGGAATCTGAGTGTGAAATGGAGGGAGAGTAAGAAATTGTTTTGGAAGGAGGTAAAGAAAGTAAGGCAGTGTGAAAGGGGAAATAGTAGGGGAGTGAAAGATAGGAATAATAGATTGTTGGTGGAGAAGAGAGAGAAACTGAGGAGATGGAAGGAGCACTTTGAGGATTTGTTGAATGTGGAGAGTGAGAGCAGTGCGAGTATAAGTGGTTGGGGAATGGCTGGGAGAAGAAGAGATGAGAGGAGGGAGGAAGAGATCAGTAGGGCGGAAGTAGTGGAAGCGATGAAGAATATTAAGTTGGGAAAGGCCCCAGGAATTGATGGAGTGTGTGGTGAAATGCTTAGGTATGGGGGTGAGATTGTTGTGGAGTGGATATGGAAGTTGTGTAGATTGGCTTGGGAAGAGGGAAGGGTTCCAGAGGACTGGAAATCAGGTATAATTGTTCCTTTATAAAAAGGAAAAGGAGAGAGAGAAGTATGTGGTAACCATAGGGGTATTTGTCTACTTAGTGTGACTGGTAAAATATATGGTAGAATACTCATTGATAGGGTTAGGAATATGACAGAGGAGCTAGTTGGAGAAGAACAAGGGGGATTTAGGAAGGGAAAAGGGTGTGTAGATCAGATATTTGTTCTAAGATGTTTAGTGGAGAAGTATCTAGAGAAGGGAAGGAAAGTGTATGCTGCCTTCATGGACTTGGAGAAAGCTTATGACAGAATAGACAGGAAAGGTATGTGGAAGGTATTAAGAATATATGGAGTGGAGGGGAAATTGCTGAGTGCTGTGAAGAGTATGTACGAGGGAGCTAGGGTTACAGTGCGGGTGGATGGTGAGCTGAGTGAGTTCTTTGATCTCAATGTGGGACTGAAACAGGGTTGTGTGATGTCTCCATGGCTGTTTAATATATACATGGATGGGGTTGTAAAGGAGGTGCAGGGTAGGGCAGTGGATGTGGGGGTGGCTTTAATGAATGAGGGTGAGATTTGGAAGCTTCCGGTGTTGCTGTTTGCTGATGATACAGTACTGTTGAGTGAAGATGAATGGGAGTTGCAAGGTTTGGTGAATGAATTTGGGACAGTGTGTAGGACGAGGACTCTGAAAGTTAATGTAAACAAAAGTAAAGTTATGGTGTTTGAGAGGAATGAAGTCACAGAGTGTGCAGTGAGGTTGGATGGTGAGGATATGGAGAATGTGAGTGCATTCAAGTACTTGGGTAGTGTGATGAGTAAGGATGGAACTTTGGGGGATGAAGTGCGTGAAAGGGTACAGCAGGGAAGGAAGGTTGTTGGTACACTGAAAGCAGTGATAAGAAATAGGGAGGTGAGTATGGAAGTTAAGAAGTCACTGCATGATAGTATTGTGATCCCTACCCTGACGTATGGAAGCGAGGCATGGACCTTGCAAGAGGGGAACAAGTCAAGAGTGAGAGCAGTGGAAATGAGTTACTTGAGAGGAGCAAGTGGAGAGACGTGGAGAGACAGGTTGACGAATGAAGAAGTGAAGGAACGCTGTGGGGTGGATGTGGATGTGGTTGAGATTAGGAGAAATACACTGAGGTGGTTTGGACATGTGAAGAGAATGGAGAATGAAAGACTGACTAAGAGGGTGTATGTAGGTGAGGTGGAGGGAGGGAGAGGGAGAGGTAGACCGAGGATGAGGTGGAGGGATGGAGTTGAGAGGTATATGAGGGAGGGGGGAGTGAGTTGGGGGGAGGGTAGTAAAATGGTGGGTGACAGAGCGACTTGGAGGCGTTTTGTCTGCGGCCACCCTTTGCGGGATTAGGGCGTCGGGCTATAGATAGATAGATAGACTGTATACTGCATATCTTTTAAAGTACCAGCATTATTTTCACATAAACTAAATATTATATTTGCATGTAAGGTTCAAATTTAGCACTAAATTCCTTAACATCCAAGAAAGGGAGTGATAATTAAGTTGTGAACATTATTTAATTACAATGGAATCTCCTAAATTGTACACTTCTGAACAGCGAATTCATAACAAGTGGCAACATCATGTAACAGTTTGCAAGATCAGTAATTCACAGAAATTATATGTAATTTGCAATTGCAACCTCGAAGGTGAAGGTCTCCTGATGCGTTTTTGAACATCTGTTATGATATGTTTGCACAAGAGGTGTGTGTGTGTGTGTGTGTGTGTGTGTGTGTGTGTGTGTGTGTGTGTGTGTGTGTGTGTGTGTGTGTGTGTGTGTGTGTGTGTGTGTGTGTGTGTGTGTGTCTCTCTCTCTCTCTGTGGGAGGGTGGGAGTAAGGCAGGGTGGATTGTGAGGGCTCTCCCTAAGTGATAAGGGATCTTTGTATGCAGCATGTGTTGAGTGCAAAACTATATGGTAGTGAGACCTGGGCAGTAAATAAAGAGGATACTACCAGGCTCAAACGTACAGACATGACAATGATTAGGTGGATGTGCAGCACATCCCTCCGTGCAAGGCCTGAGGGGTCTGGGTTTACAATGGAAGAGTTGAGAGGTAGGATGGGACTGGAGTGTATTGGGATTGTGATAAGGTGAGGTAGATTGAGGTGGTTTGGGCATGTGGAGAGGATGGAGGATGATAATTGGGTGTAGAAAGTGAGAGGCATTAATAATGGGGGTGGGGTTGCAAGGGGTGGACGAAAAAAGACACAGGATGAGGTCATAAGTGTGACCTCAGGGTTAAGGGACTGAACAAGGAGGCTGCCATAGATCAAGCACTACGGAGAGCCGCCATTAGATGACCAAGGCCAATGCATACAAGCATGTTGGAGCCTTCAAAAACGAAGCGAAACAAAACAAATTCCTTAAGGGGGATCAGTGTGGGAAAAGACATTTCCTCCAGGGACCTCACTATAGGATTTAGTTTGTATGTGCCTTCATTATTATGTACAGTTGTGGTCATAAATAATCACCTATCCTCTGGTACCCCGTGCCTCAGGCTGGCTTTTTAATGCACAGCAAGTCACACTAGAGTCAGAGGGGCTGAAAGGGAAGGGCCAGAGAGTGAAGGGAAGGTGGGTGGGGGGACGAGTGATGGTGCAAGAGTGGAGTGAGGGAGGGGATGGAGGGGAGGTAGAGGAGGGAGAATTATATGCGAAGTGGTGGTCATACTATTTGTCTATTTTCTTTCATTCAGGGCATAATACACAGGGATTAATACAGTAAAAGCTCGATTAAGCACAATGCATGCGGATTCTTCTATTCCGGATATGGAATTTTCCAGATAACCAAATGTTACTCTTAGAAATATTCTGGGAGGTCAAACATATGAAACAGGATCAAACTTGGGACTTTACTTCATAAAGTACATTATTCAGTATTAGATACAGTACAGGTACACTACAATATGCAAAAAAGACAGCAAGAGAAATTGTACAGGACTGAACACAAACCAGCAAACATTACCAAAAATGATTTAAAGAAAAATTTAGCATATGTTACAGGCCAAAATTATTTTGAAAACTTAGCTGCATACGGTATACTACTTTATCCTGTAATGTGCAGAACTGATCATGAATTATAGGGGGATCATCAGGATCATGAGATGAGGATTCAGACAATGGAGAAGGAGAAGTGGAAGGAACAAGGTCAGGAACTGAAGAAGTAGAAGGAACTGGGTCAGGAGCTGAAGAAGCGGAAGGAACAGGATCAGGACGACCTGTGTCTGGAATATTTTCGACCCCATGCCAGATCAAATTTGCGTTCTGGTTATACGAATGTGCCAATGCATCGGATGCCCATTAATCGAGCTTTTACTGTATTCGGAAGATAATGCTGCACTACGCCTTGTATAGCAGCACCAGAAAACAAGCTTTAGATAGGTGGTGATATCAAGGGCTGGCTCGTTAGATGAATATACTGACATGACACATCAAACATCAGTGCGGAACCAGATATTTGTGTTTATCAGCGTATTCTGACTTCAGAAGCAGAATGGACTCTGGATGGCTTTGCCTTCCGTAATGTTTATATAAGAAATGTCCTCCACCATTACATGTAATTAAATTTTGGAACTAAATATCATAGGCAACCTTTGACATGGCTGTGTCCACAGTAAATATGATTATCCTCTTGCTATATACTCCCTCTATACAGTCACCATCATGTCAACTATTTTATGGCATCCCTGTATGAAAAAGCTATTTAAAATAATTCCTCATAAAAGGTAAATCCTATGTCTACGCACATGGGTGGATATAATAATATCTCTCATAATCTGTTAGAAAGAAAATGAAACAAAAGCCAAAGCAACCAGGAAATTCTAAGTAAATAGCCCAATGCCTCCTGTCTTAATACCTAATGCAGTCTTTGCCGCACCGATGAAACAATGTTGTTGATGGTTTGCTGGTCTTGTCTGAACAGCTCCCACTCGTCCCTGGTGTGCTGGAGGAGGCGGGCCCGTGTTCTCTTGATCGCTGGCTCCCATGTGTTGACAATCTGGACCCACACAGGCTAGATGGCTCTGCACTAATGTTTGATCTGTCAAGTCAGTATATTTCTCTCACGAGCCAGCCCTTGACTATCTAAAGCTTGTTATCTGATGCCACTATACAAGGTGTGATGCAGCATTATCTACCAATTATTAACTCCCTTACATCATGCCCTGAATGAAAGAAAATAGACAAATAATGTGACCACCACCTTGCATTTCATTCTCACTCCCCTCCCTCACCCCACCCCCGAACCATCACTCATCCCCCCACCCACCTTCCCTTCTCTCACTGACCCCTTCCTCTCAGCCCCTCTTACTCCAGTGTGACTTGCCACGCATAAAGGAGCCAGTTTGAGGCACGGGGTACCGGAGGATGGGTGATTATTTATGACCACGACTGTATGTGTATGTGTGTGTGTGTGTGTGTGTGTGTTGGGATGGGGGTGGAGGATGGTGAAGTGGATTGTGAGCGAACAATTTCTTAAGGGGAAATCGGTGCGGGAAGGGACAATTCCACCAGGGACCTCATTACAAGATCTAGTCTGTTCATGCCTTTATTCAGGTTGAAATTCTCGTATGAGAAATTTTACCATGGTTAATCGTAACCCTCCTAAGCTTACAATTTCTTCAAGGAAGGGGAAGAAGATGCTAACATTAATTTACACCCAGAAGTTAGATGTTATAAGGAGGAACCCCTCCCCCTTCCCCTGTCCATTGAAGAAATGCTGTCAGTCATAGTTAGGTAAGACTCTTATTACTCATTTCCATTAAATAATTTACTAATTTCTTTTCCAGGTTGCTATAGTTTGCTGGTGACCAGTTTGATGTTGGTTTGAGAGTAAGGGGGGTAACTTTTCCAGAATAACACTCATAAGCAATTTTCCCCATAAGATTAGTTATTTTTAAATAGCCAAATTCACATATCACGGCATGTGCCTAGTCTCACGAAACTGCAATTTAGGAGATTCCATGGTATATACATTTTACTGAAGATTAATAGAAAAAATTAAAAACCTGATTTTCTGCTCAGAGCTGTTGTTCCATCATAATTAAATATTAAGACTAAGTCATACCACCAATGGAGCACCACCAATGTATGTGTGTGTACCGCCTCACCTGCAAGTTCTTACCAGTCTGCCACAGCTCCTTGACAAGGCTGCTGTCTAGGTATTTGTGTCGAGCTTCATTCCAACCGTAGTCATATAACATTATGGTCTAAATATGCCATATGTTTTTGTGCAAGCATTTTACCATTTAAGATGGTCAAGAGAATGTGGGATACGACTGTGTCTTTCTCCACCTAGAATGGTGAAGAAATAATTGCTTGAGTCTAGAGTCTTTGGGTAAAACAAACATTTATATATTTATCAGAGTTACTCACCAAATCCTGCCTGGAAAACAAATTGCCTGTGCTGAGCTGGCATCCAGTGCTCCTGGTCAAACTTGTTGCCAGTATGACAGTGTCTGTTAACCCATGTACAGAAAAGCTGACCACTCTGGGTTACTGGAGTGTAACCTGTAGGAGGGGTATTCCCCATCCTGGACTGTATATCACACATGGTCAAATAAGTCCCATTGGGTTGGGTGTCCCTACTAAGGATCTTCTGACTAGCTTGCAACAGCTAGGCAAGGGATGTGCTGAGATCCTAGAGTTTCATCACCTTTCTACGAGAATACCATCGGAGAACAGCAGGAAGGGCTCTCTGGGAGCTCAGGTCTGCTTTGATGGGCCTCTTTCCCCCTCAAGATAATCTACGGGCAAATGGTATACCCATTCAGCCCCCATACTTTTCTTCTCATGCACTGTTATGACCATCACCTGTTTGGACAAGATTAGGCTACCTGCCAGAACAAAGTCTGTTGCTCGATGTGTAGCAGATTTCACTTGTTTTGATCAGAGGGCTTGACTTGCAAACCACCTAGCTGCTATCTTTGTGGGGAAATCACTATGTGCCTGGTTCATGGAAAGGCTACCTTGATCCATGCACTTGCTCAGGATGGAAAGGCCTTGCTACAGGAGGTTAACATACAGCTTGTCTCTCAACACACCCATCTGCCCTCCGTTCTTGGCAACAGCGCCCCCACCGGACAACCAGGGATATAACCTGTTCCTACTCACCCACCATCACTTGGCTGTGCATCTGCCTCAAATGCTACTCTCCACTCCTTCAGGATTTTTTTTTCTTTTTTGATGCAAGGAAGAAGGAACCAATTGCTAGGAGCCCACAAACTGTTCCTTAAACACACACACACACAGCCAAATTCGAGATCCGTTCATTTCGAGATGCCTGGACACATTGCATTTGAAAGACAGGAGATCACAGGAAGTAGGAAATACAGACAGAGGGAGGCAGTTCCATAGTTGACCTGTTGCATAAATGAAGGCCTGGGAGTAATGGTTAACTTTTGTATTAGAGTGCTGGACAGAAAAGGGATGAGAGTTTGTTGCTGGACGAGTGCTAAGTGCCTGTTATAGAGGTGGAGGGGTGGAGCAGATAGTTCAGAGGAGCAGTAATCATTAATGCTGCGATAGAAAAGAGATAAAGATGCAACAGTGCAGCGAAGAGACAGAGGTTGAAGGGAGCCAGTACGAGGAGGAGAGTTAAGAGACAAAATGCCTTTGATTCCATCTTGTTGAGGAGAGCTAAATGTGGGGAGCCTCCCCACATATGAGAGTTGTACTTTAGACAGGGGTGAATAAAACTCATGGATAAAGTCAACACCTGTGCAGGGGTAAAGAAGGTATGCAGTTGGCTTAGCACACATAATTTCTTGGAAGCAGATTTTACAAGAGATGTAATATGATCTTTCCAAAAACAATCCTGAGAGAATGAAACCCCAACTATGTTTAAAGATGATGCAGGACTGAGCTGGATATTATTAATCATTAGTGGGTACTCCTGTGGAAGATTCTGTCAGGTTGATGGGTGTAAGAACTGAGTTTCTGACACATTAAAAACAACAAGATTACTTTTACCCCTGTCGGAGATATGAGCCAAGTCAGACATTAGTTGTGCTTCATTCCTTGTTTGTTGAAGTAACTGCCAAGATGGATGCTGCAGGAAGTGAATGGAAAGGTGAAGGGTGGAATCATTAGCACGGGAGTGGACAGGGTAAGAAGTACAGCTTAGAAGGTCAATGATGAATAAAAGGAAGTGAGTTGTGATAGGACAGAGCCCTGAGGAACATCACTATTGATATATCTAGGAGAAGAATGGTGGCCATCTACAACAGCAGCTATAGAACAGCCAGAAAGGAAGCTAGAGATGAAGGTACAGATAAAAGGATAGAAACCATAAGAGGGCAGTTTGGAAATTAAGATTTATGCCAGACTAGATTGAAAGGCCTTGAAATGTCAAGTGCAATGGCAAAGCTTTCACCAAAGTCCCAAAAGGAGGATGACCAGGAGTCTGAAAGGTAGGTGAGAAGATCGTCAGTGGAACGTCCCTGACGGAACCCTTACTGACAATAAAGGTTGTGATAGGAAAGATGGTTTATTTTTTTATTTTTTTATTTTTTAAAGAACAGAATCGAAAACATTTGAGACACAGGATGTTAAAGGAATTAGATAATAGTTAGAGGGTTGGGAATGGTCACCCTTCTCTGGGACAGGCTGAATGAGAGCAAACTTCCAGGAGGAACGAAAGGTACAAGTTGACAGACAAGATGAAAGGGTTTACCTAGGCAGGGTGTAAGCACAGAACCACAGTTCCTGAGAACAACAAGAGGGACCCCAGCAGGCCCATATGCCTTGTTAAAACTGGGGCCAGTGATGGCAGAAAATACATCAGTTGAAGAAATTTTAATGTCAGCCATGAGGAACTCAGACGGGGGAAGTGATGGAGGAAAAGCACTGGAATCGTCCACGGTGGAATTGGAGGAGAAAGTCTGAGCAAAGATATCTGCTTTATCAGTAGAAGAAATTGCAATAGAGCCATCACAGTGGAAAAGAAGGAAAGATGACAAGGTAAAGTTGTCAGAAAGGTTTTTAGCAAGGTGTCAGAAGGAGCAGAAAGAACTTGAGTTGGAGAGTTCAGAGCACTTGGTACGGATGAAATTATTTTTAGCAGAGCGAAACACAGACTTAGCACAATTCTGGGCAGAAGCATAAAAAATATGAGATTCAGGGATGGGTTGGCTCCGATAACTTTTGTAGGCCATCTCCTTGTTGTGGACAGTATCAGAACAAGCATGATTAAACCAAGGTTTCTTTGCATTAGTTAAAGATATAAGCAAGGAATGCATGCTTCCATGCCCGAGAGAATAACTTCCGTAATGCGCATGGCACACTCAGATGGCTCTCGGCCATGGATGCAATAATTATTCCAGGGAAAATGAAAATAGTACTGCCTGAGGGCCTTCCAATCGGCAGCTAAAAAGTGCCACAACCAACGTTTCTTTGGAGGGTCCAAAGGCTGTACTTGAACAATAGGACATGTTAAGATAATAAAGTTGTGATTGGAGGAGTCCAACAGAGAGGAAAGATTGACAGTGTAAGCAGGATTAACTGTAAGGAAGAGGTCAAGTATGTTGGAACTCTCTCCAAGGTGGTCAGGCATATGGGTAGGGTGCTGTACAAGCTGCTCTAGGTCATTAGGGATAGAAAAGATGTAGGCTTGTTCACCACGTGGATCAGTGAAAGGAGAGGAGAGCCAAAGGTGGTGGTGAACACTGAAATCTCCTAGAGTGGAGATTTCACAGAAAGGAGAAATAAATACAATGTGTTCCATCGTAAAAGTAAGATAGTCGAAGAATTTTTCATAGTCAGTAGAATTAGGGGATATGTAAACAGCATAGTTATACTTAGTCAGAGAATGACAAGAAAGCCGAAGCCATAGAGTTGAGAATTCGGAAGAATCAAGTTCAGGGACACGAGGGCCAGAGAAATCATTGCATACATATACACAACGGTCACCTCTGGCTTTGAAATACAGTAAGTATAGAGAAAGAGGGAGGATACAGAAAAGGGTTTGCTATCAGTTGCCTCAGACAGCTGAGTCTCAGTTAGGAAGAGAAGGTAAAGTTCAGAGGAGGAGAGGCAGTGCTCAACAGAAAGGTTAGAGTAAAGGCTGCAAATGTTGCAGAAATGAAGAAGTGAGCCAGACAGTGGTTCCAGGCATCTCGGTGGGTCGTCGCCGGGAGAGGGACAGATGGTGGGGGCATTTATGGTCCCCCCCTCTCCCCTGGGGACTAAGGGGCTTGATTATGAGACCTGCTATTGGACACCCAGACAGTGATGGCAACCACCGTCCCAACCTCCGACTTGTCTACTGTGCTCCATGTTCCTTCAAGGCCATCTCTGAGGTGGCACCTGCCCCTGCCTCTGGTTGTCTTGGATGACAAGTTTCTGGATCAAGCTATTGCTGCTACTGCTACGGAGGACTGGACACCTCCCCTGCCCTGTCCTGTACCCCCTCATCTTTGCTTTCTCCTAACTTGCACCTTATCTGCCTAATGTTGACCCAGGCTCAGGCCTGATGGTGATCTTTCTCCTTCAGGCAATAAAGCATTATTTACAGGCTCTCGGGTGTCTGTCCTTTCCTTTCCTCCTTTCTTTCCATCCTCTTCTGTCATTCTTTACTTCATTCTCTCCTCACCCTTCTGCCTATGGGTGACTTTACACTCCCTCTTCTATCTATCTCTCCTTCCTTCTTTCCTCTTCCTTCTGCCTATGGGTGACTTTACACTGAGTGACAAGCCAAATGGTTTCCTGTACACCAGGAAACCATTTACTACGCCGGATGGTAACCATATAACCCCCTGGGGGTAGGGGGGTTTTCAAGAATACTCCCCCAGTATCCCTGCTTGTCGTAAAAGGCGACTAAAAGGGTTGGCGGAGGGTTAGTGCCCCTCCCCGGAAAACAACTAACTAGAAAAACAAACAAGAAGCCTTGGACAAGGACTGACCAAACGATGATGACCCAGGACCGGACAAAGGACTTGGTAATGAGTACATGGAATGTAAGAGGAGCGAATGATGAGGTGAAAGAGAGAGAGATTGTCCAGGTGCTTGAGGGTGCGAAAGTGGATGTATGTGGAATAACTGAAACAAAATGGAGAGGAGAAAGTGTGAGAGAATGGGAGTATGGATGGGGTATATGTGCAGGAGTAGGTGAGAATGAGAGGGCAAAGGAAGGAGTATGTATAGTTGTGAGTAAAAGATGGAAGAAGAGCATAAGACAGTATGGATCAGTTGAGTCAAGGATTGTGTGGGTAGAGTTGAAAGTTGGAATACAAATGTGGGCGATTGTGTGTGTGTATGCGCCAATGCAAGATCGTGCTAGAAGAGTGAGAGAAGAGTTCTGGACAAATGTGGAAGTGTGCATGGAAAAGTTTGGAAGGAATAAGAGAGTGTTTTTGATTGGTGATATGAATGGTAAAGTTGGTAATGTGAAGGTGGATGGAATTGTTGGTGAGTGGGGTGTGCCTGCTGAGATAGATGAGAATGGGAGTGCGTTATTGGACATTTGTGCTGGGAGGGAGTTGGTGACAGCCAATACCCTCTTCAGGCATAAAATGATCCACAGGTATACATGGCGAGTGATGAGAAGGGTGGGTGGTGAACTGAATGAAAGGAAGGCAATGATTGATTATGTGTGTGTGGATGAAAGGATGTGAAGATGTGTAAAGGATGCAAGAGTGTATAGAGGTTGGGGGAGTGGACTTTCTGACCACTACTTGGTGGTGGCCAGAATTAAGATGCAAGTAAGATGGAGGAATAGAAGAAGGGAAAGACGAGAGGAAGGAGTAGTTGCAAGGAGAGTGGAAAGGTTACAAGAGGATGAGAAAAAGGCAGAGTATAAGAGAGAAGTGGAGGAATGATTGGGCAAATATGAATGGGAGAAGATGCGAGACGTGGAAGGTATGTGTAAGATATTTACAGAAGAAATATGTGCAGCATGTGATGTGGTGTGTGGAAGGAAGAGAAGACGGAGGGGGGGGTGCAAGGAACAGCGTGGTGGACTGAAGAGGTGAAACAGGCTGTGGCACAAAAGAAGAAAGCATACAATGAATGGATGAGAAATAGGGGCGTGGAAGAAGTTGAGAGGCGGAAGAGAGAGTTATATCTGGAAAGGAAGAGAGAGGTGAAAAGATTAGTAAGAGAGAGTAAGAAGAGAGTGGATGAGGAATTTGGAAGGAATTTGAGTGTAAAGTGGAGGGACTGTAAGAAAATGTTCTGGAGAGAAGTGAAAAGAGTAAGACAGGGTGAAAGTGAAGTTAGCAGGGGAGTGAAAGATAAAAATGGTAAATTACTAGTGGAGAAGGGAGAAAAACTGAGCAGATGGAGAGAACACTTTAAGGAATTGTTGAACGTAGAGGATGGAAGTAATGCGAGTATAAGTGGCTGGGGAATGGCTGGGAGAAGGAGGGAGGTGAGAAGACAGGAAGAAATCAGTAGGATAGAAGTTGTGGAAGCAATGAAGAAAGTTAAATTGGGGAAAGCCCCAGGAATTGATGGAGTGTGTGGTGAAATGCTGAAGCATGGGGGAGAGAGAGTAGTAGAATGGATGTGGAAGATGTGCAGATTGGCCTGGGAGGAAGGTAGAGTCCCGGAGGATTGGAAGTCAGGTATAATTATTCCCTTGTACAAAGGAAAAGGGGAAAAAGAAGTGTGTGGTAATCATAGGGGCATTTGTCTTCTTAGTATAATAGGAAAAGTGTATGGTAGGATACTTATAGACAGAGTTAGAGAAAGAACAGAGAAATTAGTTGGAGAAGAACAGGGAGGCTTTAGGAAGGGAAGAGGTTGTGTAGATCAGATATTCATTCTTAGATCTTTAGTAGAAAAGTTTCTAGAGAAGGGAAAGAAGTTGTATGCGGCTTTCATGGATTTGGAGAAAGCATATGACAGGGTGGATAGACAAGGATTGTGGAAAGTGTTAAGAATATATGGAGTAGATAGGAAGTTGTTGAATGCTGTGAAGAGTATGTACGATGGTGCGAAGGCTGCAGTGCGTGTGGATGGTGAACTAAGTGAATTTTTCTCTTTGAAAGTTGGTTTGAAACAGGGATGTGTCATGTCTCCATGGTTGTTCAATCTGTACATGGATGGGGTAATAAAAGAGGTACAAGGTAGGGTAGTGGATGTTGGAGTGGCCCTTGTGAGAGAGGATAGTGTTTGGAAACTCCCTGTACTGTTGTTTGCAGATGATACTGTGTTGTTGAGTGAAGACGAAGGGGAGCTGCAAGGCTTGGTGGATGAGTTTGAGAGAGTGTGTAAGAAACGGAACCTAAAGGTGAATGTAGGGAAGAGTAAAGTGATGGTCTTTGAGAGAGGTGAAGTTAGTGAATGTACAGCGAGGTTGGATGGTGAGGAATTGGAAAATGTGAGTATGTTTAAGTATTTGGGTAGTGTGATGAGTAAGGATGGAGGTTTGGAGGGTGAAGTGCTTGAAAGGGTACAGCAGGGAAGAAAGGTTGCTGGTTCTTTGAAATCAGTGATAAGAAACAGGGAAGTGAGCATGGAAGTGAAAAAGTTACTACATGACAGTATTGTGATACCAACTCTAACGTACGGAAGTGAAGCTTGGACATTGTTGGAAGGACACAAGTCAAGAGTGAGAGCAGTGGAAATGAGTTATTTAAGAGGAGCCTGTGGAGTCACGTGGAGAGACAGGCTGACGAATGAGGATATAAAGGAGCCTTGTGGTGTGGATGTGGATGTGATAGGAAGCGTTATGAGGAACACACTGAGGTGGTTTGGCCATGTGGAGAGGATGGAGGGTGAAAGACTGACGAAGAGAGTGTATGTGAGTGAGGTGGAGGGGGGAAGAGGGAGGGGGAGGCCGAGAATGAGATGGAGGGATGGGGTGGAGAGGTATATGAGAGAGGGGGGTGTGAGTTGGAAGCAAGGCAGTGAAATGGCGGGGGACAGGGCGACTTGGAGGTGATTTGTTTGTGGCCACCCCAAACGGGATTGAGGCGTCTGGGAATAGATAGATAGATAGATAGTTTAGTGGGTAATTACGGCACTCCAATCGGATTGAGCCATTGAAGGTTTATATCCAAGGGATGGTTGGGGTGTACTGCTCACGTAATACAACTCAGCGATGAACGAGGCTGGTCACTCTCATCTTAAATGCCAGGACCAACTTGCCTAGCCCCGGGTTCCTAAGCTCCTCATGGGGCAACGTAGGATTGGGTGATGGATGGATGGATGGACCTCCCTCCCTGATACGGCCATGCCTGCAGTACTGTCTATGCACCACGTGGTTGTCTTCCCCTTCAGCTTATTAGATATTTGTGATGGCTTGCTTCTCCACAGACAATTATTTTTTATTGTATGTTTTTGCAGCATCTCCACTCTGCCTTGGCCGTTTGACATTTACTGTACTTACAGTCTTCGGGTTTTGGACTGTTACTGGTCTGTCACTGTGGTAATTAGTTTGCTCCTCCTCTGCCATGGTAAATTGAGAGTACAGTCACACCTCAGTATGTGATGGGGTTATGTCAAGTGAAAACTAATTGCATAACCAGTTATCGTATACACAGGTCAATAAAACATGGGTTCAATGGGGATATGGAGGCGGCCAAGGACCGTGTAATTAAAAAAAAAAACTGCCAAACGCCATACGTATGTTCTACGTCATGTGCCATAAGTATGTTCTAAACCAGTCTGAGTTATCACCATGGACCCCCCCTCACCCAATTTCCATGAGGCTGGGGGAACACTGGAGGGCTTGGAGGCTTACCCTTGGTGGCATTAGTAGCACCACCCTTTCCACTAAGTATAGCACCATACACGATTTCCTAGTCACAAGTTTCAGAATTTCACACACACAAAAAGTTATCTTTCTACTTATTGCACAGTGCACTATTTGTTGCACACTTGCACTGTTATCTGGCAATGGTGTTTCAACAGCCTGGCATATGAATGTTGGTACGGTAATTAAGAGAATGCAAGGGAAGATGGTCAAAGTTGCAGGATATTTAAGCGGGTGCGTGGGTGAGATAGGGTCCTCAAAGGGATGGCATGAAGGAGGCTTAAGATGAGTTTTCTATGCATGTAAACATTGAGTGGTCACCTTGGGTCAAACATCTTACTGTTGGTTTGTGTAGGCTACATCACCATGTCCACATGGGACTGTCATAAATGACCATCACAAATATTGCAATGTATAAGTAAATTTCACCACAGTTACTGCAAAACTGAGAACAACTTGTAGTTAAACGTTTTATCAATTTATCACATACCAAACTGAGGAATACTGAGACCTGACTATATTGCTGCCTCATCCTTAACCATCACAACAATAACAACTTGCTCCTTCTTCCTTACCATGTTGCACTGAGCGAGGCCTCATGCACAAGAAATGATGACATAACATAACCAAACAGTCATGGAGTGGTTTTCCTAGGTGAATCTGACAAGATGAGCACAAGGGAACAGCATCATACAATCAGTTCATCCATGAAGCATTTCTATAGCACTAAATGTAGCCTATATAGAATGCACAGCTGATGACCAAGTTCAAAATGTCTTCACAATGTGTACAGAATGTGCACTACATGTGACACAAGCCGAAACATGTCCAAATATGGCACTCCTGAATGGCCATTTCAAACATCTGCACCCAATACCGTGTGGTATGTGACTGCTCAGAGCTCTACTGCACGTCTCCTCCACCCTCCTCCTTCACACCAAGCCCGTATAACATGCCAGTTCCTCTTAAGTACAATAAGCATGTTTATACATGTGCTGATCAATGTGTTGTTCAGCTTCCTTATGTATGCTTGGTACTTAAATTTTAAGGCCAATTTGAGAAAGGTTAGGGCATGCTTAGGGTCATTAAGGGTGACACTGGGGATGGTGCTGACCTATGGGTCATTAAGGGTGACACTGGGGATGGTGCTGACCTAATTCCTTTTTCCCCATAGGAATTGTGTCTTCCACAAAGTTATTTTCCATTATGCCCAACATGCTGCTGACCAAGCTGCTGCATTATATGCAAGCTGACTGAACAGCACTCAGTTCAAATGAATGGAATGAGTGGACATCAACGATCTCAGTGGAATGCTATCATGCGTCACGAGGCAATATACAGACAGGAAACAAACAAGGGGCACTACATCCACCTCTCAGATCTATGAGTCAGGGGTGTTTCCCCCCATTACCTGTGATAATGCTTGGGTGGTGACATAAGTAAGACAAAGCCTCCTCCTATAAGTGTTACCAGATTCATTTGCTTTAAGTGAAGAATGAGTTTTTGATCCTTCAAAAACTTGCTTTATACAGCAAAAATGAAGGGGGAGGAGAAACAGCTTACTGAAGTGTTGTGAGGTTGGCTGTATATCTTAGTGAAAAAACATTTGCCTTAAAATAGAGATACCTCTGATTGTAAATCAGTTATATACAGAAGCAGCTGCATAAAAAGTTAATCAACTGTAAATAAGTCATCCATGTCAGAAACTAAAATATCAATCAAAGAAAAATGCATGCAAAATACGTTGGCCTCAGAATCTAATTTTTGATTGAACACTAAAATATTATATACAGTACATAAATAAAAAACAATAATTATTGATTGCAACAAAGCTAAGTGTTAGCATTATTGCTGAGAGGGAAGAGTAAATCACTACTGTTAGTAAGTTGGAATAACATGAAAAAAAAGACAATAATCACAGTGAACAAATATATTGCCCATATGAAAAAAAAGTACACTGCCTTGTAACTACAGTATCTGATAGCACTACAAATCATTAGCACACCTACCCTGTAACAAGACCAGTAAAACAAACTCATTTATACTAATGATACACAAACACTCAACAATACTAACAACAGTATTAGTACACAGTATAACTACTGTACAACATAAGTTACAACAAACAGTAATTTACAAAATTAGCACACTGAAGTACATCAAAGGTATTACATAAACGTATTTTGATGTGGATAATGTGGCTCAGTTAACATGACCAAAATAAGGGAAATAAAAGGATGGCAAACTGTAATGACATTGTAGATTCTCAACTATCTGTGTTATATTTCACCAGAGTTGGACAAATCCTGTCATAGTTCTTTTAACTGCAATCTGAGTGATAAATCATGCTAAGTTTATGGGGTCTCCTCATCAACTACTGTGCTTTAGTTAACTTTCATTAGCAAACAGTTCCAAAATGCAACATAGAGTACTCAACATATGAGAAGGCTGATGATGTGGAGGTAATAACATTCAATCCACTATGCACCTAGATGAGGAGGACCTGCATTTAATCTTTTAGAAATGAGATGCTTACCTCAGCTGATTAAAATCATCCAGTGGTAGCCACAATAAATGCAAATATTCTTGCAGTTAATTCGATTGTATGCAATAGTAGTTGGGGGCACTCAACATCCACTCACTCAATGTCGTGATGCTCAGGTGTCTGACCTTTCCTCTCTTCCTTCCTTCTTTCCTGTCTCTCTCTTCTGTCTTTTATTCCTTCATTCTTTCCTCTTCCTTCTGTCTACAGGTGCTTCTACAGTAAGTGAAAACCTAAATGGCTTCCTGTACACCAGGAAATTATTTACTATGCTCAGTGGTAACCATATAATCAAATTATGGCCCCTGGTGGTTTAGTGGGTAATTAAGGCACTTCAATTGGATTGAATCTGTGCAGGTTTATATCCAAGGGGAGGTTGGGGTTTATTGCTCATGTAATGCCACTCAGGGATTAGTGAGGTTGATCATTCTCATCTTAACACTTTCCCAAGCCAGCTTTGCGTAACTTTTCTACCTTGTTCCTGGGCCAGGGGTGAGCTTCCAACGACATGAAGCTGTGCTGCCTGTACTCAGCAAATTGCTGTGCCATGTATTTGAGCAATGAAAAATTACTCCAACACATGACGCACCGCCACGTCATCAGCCCGAAATCCTTTTTTTTTTTTTTTTTTTTTTTTTTTTTTTTTTTTTTTAAATGTCTGACTCTGGGCAAAGGCTTCAGGGCCTATTTCTTGGGGGCAGTGACCTATCACAAGGCCCAGTAGTCCTCCTACACCTCCACATGTCACCACTTCGGTGCTAACACCCACCATCCATATTGAATACATGCTAGGGCTGTCTCATACAGGACTGGTGTAATGATAATAGCGGGGGTATTTTTACGACATGTCGGCGGGTCATCTGGTAGATCAGGAAAGTCTGCTTTTAGGAAACTCAAATCCTTAAACTGTTCCCTGCCCCACCCGGGATTCCATCCTGGGTCCATTAGGACTGCAGGTCACCTCTCTACCGATTCGGCCACTGTCTCCCCCAACAAATGATGCGTCGGAGCATTGTCAGCCAAGAATAATGTTAAATGTCAGACTAACCTGCCTAGCCCCAGGCTCCTACACTCCTCATGGGGCAACACAGACTTACATGATGATTATTTGATATCCTTGATGTGTTTTGAACACTGAAGAGTAATTAACTCTAGGGCCAAAGGGCATTACTTTCTGTAAATGAAAAGTTGTGTGCCCCCACCAAGAACTCTCAAAACAGCATTTACTCATATTTTTTTTAATTCGATTTTTTCATATATTTTTATTTTGTGACGTACTGTTATCACGTGTTCTATTGTAGTGGTAGTAACAGTTAATGTATGTTACTGAAGGAACTTCAGAAATTTCTGAAATGTCAAATTACAAATACAGTGAGAATGTACTAATATACCCACATAAGTGTATGCCTCCTGGAAGGGGCCAAACCCTTACCTTGATAAATGTTACACTTATCATTTAATTACTCCACTCACTTTAGGCTTAATAGACCAAACTAAAATCCAATGGTATTCCAGCCATGCTCAATGTGTTAAAGGGATATCTGTTGCATGTGGAAAGTTCTCTTAAACACAGACAAGTGATGATCTACTAGCTATGTGATGTATCATAGCTAACCCTAGGTGAGGTTTGAAAAATAAGCCCAGAAGACAAACGAGAAGCTCAGCAAGAGGTATACTGGTCTTGGCACAAGATAATAGTAAAACTGTATAAGCTCATTTACGACCTAGTTCCATGGCAGTACCCAGCACCAAAGCACAGCAGATCACAAAGTTCATGATTTTCTGTAGTACTGTGTATGAACCTTCTGCACCTAAATTGATATTAAATGAACAATAATATTTCATGCATTCACAGTTTATGTTTAGCAGACTAATCTAACTTACAGTACATTGCAGATAGTCTCAGACCTGACCCCTGATTGTCTGGCTGATAAGTGCAGTGCGGCCAAAATGTACTCTGTTCTGTGATTTGAGAAGAGTATCATATTGCAGAAGTATCATAATATATCATTATATTAAATCATTAACATCCATACCACGATATCCAACAGTGTTGTGTATCAGTGGGAGTGTTTGGTCAGCGAGCATGTCACATATTGAAGCAATTATCCCCATAAGATACTGAAGAAAGGCCAGAGATTCATTCCAGACCCAAACCCACACTCTCGTATACTTTAACCAACAGACTCAGGTAATGTTATTGTCCTCATTAACATTTCAAACCTAGGAAGAGGTGAGGTGTCGAACTGGAGAGGCGGGATGTTGGACCAGTGAGGCGACAGACATTCAAATTGTTCAGAATGCCAGAATGTTTCCTAGTGAAAGAAAGAGAGATTGTTCAGGTTCTTGAGGGTGCGAAAGTGGATGTATGTGGAGTAACTGAAACTAAATGGAGAGGTGAGAGTGTGAGAGAATGGGAGTATGGATGGGGTATATGTGCAGGAGTAGGTGAGAATGAGAGGGCAAAAGAAAGTGTGTGTATTGTTGTGAGTAAAAGATAGAAGAAGAACATAAGAGAGTATGGATCAGTTGGGTCAAAATTGTGTGGGTAAGATTGAAAGTTGGGATACGAATGTGGGCGATTGTGTGCGTGAATGCGCCAACACAAGATTGTGCAAGCAGAGTGAGAGAAGAGTTCTGGACAAATGTGGAAGTGTGCATGGAAAAGTTTGGAAGGAATGAGAGAGTGATTTTGATCGGTGATATGAATGGTAAAGTAGGGAATGTGAAGGTGGATGGAATAGTTGGTGAGTGGGGTGTGCCTGCTCAGATAGATGAGAATGGCAGTGCGTTAGTGGACACTTGTGCTGGGAAGGGGTTGGTGATAGCCAATATCCTCTTCAGGCATAAAATGATCCACAGGTATACATGGTGAGTGATGAGAAGGGTGGGTGGTGAACTGAATGAAAGGAAGGCAATGATTGATTATGTGTGTGTGGATGAAAGGATGCGAAGATGTGTAATGGATGCAAGAGCTTATAGTGGTTGGGGGAGTGGACTTTCTGACAACTACTTGGTGGTGGCCAGTATCAAGATCCAAGCAAGATGGAGAAATAGAAGACGGGAAGGACAGGAAGAAGAAGTAGTTGCAAGGCGAGTGGAAATGTTACAAGAGGATGAGAAAATGACAGAATATAAGAGAACAGTAGCGGAACGATTGGGTAAATATGAATTGGAGCAGATGGGGGATATGGAAGGTGTGTGCAGGATATTCACAGAAGAAATGTGTGCAGCATGTGATGTGCGTGGGGTGAAGAAAAGACGAAGGGGGGTGCAAGGAACAGCTTGGTGGAATGACGAAGTGAGACAGGCTGTGGTACAAAAGAAGAAAGCATACAATGAATGGATGAGAAATAGGGGCGAGGAAGAAGTGGAGAGGTGGAAGAGAGAGTTATATGTAGAAAGGAAGAGAGAGGTAAAAAGATTAGTAAGAGAGAGTAAGAAGCGAGTGGATGAGGAATTTGGAAAGAATTTGAGTGTAAAGTGGAGGGACTGTAAGAAAATGTTCTGGAAAGAGGTGAAAAGAGTAAGACAGGGTGGCAGTGAAGTTAGCAGGGGAGTGAAAGATAAAAATGGTAGATTACTAGTGGAGTAGGGAGAAAAAGTTAACAGATGGAGAGAACATTTTAAGGAATTGTTGAACATAGAGGATGGAAGGAATGAGAGTATAAGTGACTGTGGAATGGCTGGGAGAAGGAGGGCGGTGAGACGACAGGAAGAAATCAGTAGGATAGAAGTTGTGGAAGCAATGAAAAAAGTCAAACTGGGGAAAGCCCCAGGAATTGATGGAATGTGTGGTGAAATGCTGAAGCATGGGGAAGAGATAGTAGTAGAATGGATGTGGAAAAAGTGCAGATTGGCCTGGGAGGAAGATAGAGTCCCGGAGGATTGGAAATCAGGTATAATTATTCCCTTGTACAAAGGAAAAGGGAAAAAAGAAGCGCGTGGTAATCATAGGGGCATTTGTCTTCTTAGTGTAATAGGAAAAGTGTATGGTAGGATACTTTTTGACAGAGTTAGGGAAAGAACAGAGGAATTAGTTGGAGAAGAACAGGGAGGCTTTAGAAAGGGGAGAGGTTGTGTGGATCAGATATTCATTCTTAGATCTTTACTGGAAAAGTTTCTAGAGAAGGGAAAGATGTTGTATGCAGCTTTCATGGATTTGGAGAAAGCATATGACAGGGTGGATAGACAAGGACTGTGGAAAGTATTAAGAATATATGGAGTAGATGGGAAGTTGTTGAAGGCTGTGAAGAGTATGTATGATGGTGCTAAAGCTGCAGTGCATATGGATGGTGAACTGAGTGAATTTTTCTCTTTGAAGGTTGTGTTGAAACAGGGATGTGTCATGCCTCCATGGTTGTTCAATCTGTACATGGATGGGGTAATAAAAGAGGTACAAGGTAGGGTAGTGGATGTTAGAGTGGCCCTGGTGAGAGAGGGTAGTGTTTCGAAACTCCTTGTACTGTTGTTTGCAGATGATACTGTGTTGTTGAGTGAAGACAAAGGAGAGCTGCAAGGCTTGGTGGATGAGCTTGGGAGAGTGTGTAAGAAATGGAATCTAAAGGTGAATGTAGGGAAGAGTAAAATGATGGTCTTTGAGAGAGGTGAAGTCAGTGAATGTACAGTGAGGTTGGATGGTGAGGAAATGGAGAATGTGAGTACGTTTAAGTACTTGGGTAGTGTGATGAGTAAGGATGGAAGTTTGGAGGGTGAAGTGCTTGAAAGGGTACAACAAGGAAGAAAGGTTGCTGGTTCCTTGAAAGCAGTGATAAGAAACAGGGAAGTGAGCATGGAAGTGAAAAAGTTACTACATGACAGTATTGTGATACCAACTCTAACGTATGGAAGTGAAACTTGGACGTTGTTGGAAGGACACAAGTCAAGAGTGAGAGCAGTGGAAATGAATTAAGAGGAGCCTGTGGAGTCACATGGAGAGACAGGCTGACAAATGAGGATATATAAAGGAGCGTTGTGGTGTGGATGTGGATGTGATAGGAAGCATTATGAGGAACACACTGAGGTGGTTTGGCCATGTGGAGAGGGTGGAGGGTGAGAGACTGATGAGGAGAGTGTATGTGAGTGAGAAGGAGGGGGGAAGAGGGAGGGGGAGGCCAAGGATGAGATGTAGGGATGGGGTATTGAGGTATATGAGAGAGGGGGGTGTGAGTTGGAAGCAGGGCAGTAAAATGGCGGGGGACGGGGCGATGTGGAGGTGATTTGTTTGTGGCCACCCCGTATGGGATTAAGGCGTCTGGCAATAGATAGATAGATAGATAGAATAATACTATTACTAAACAAATGGACATCAGACATCACATGCAGGAGGATGGGGTGGTGGGATATGCGGTGTTCAACACTGCTTCAGTACAACTAAACAGCCAGGCAGGCTGCTGGCAATGCGCCAAGTGGTGATGGGGAGACAAGCAGGGATGGGAGAGGGAGACCGCCCTGGGGTCTATAAGGAAAACTATATTTCTTGATATCCCCCTGGGGGTAGGGGGGTTTCAAGAATACTCCCCCAGTATCCCTGCTTGTTGTACGAGGCGACTAAAAGGGTTGGTGGTGGGTTAGTGCCCCACCCCGTAAAAAGATCTAACTAAAAAAGCGAATAAAGCGCCTCAGACCCGGACGGACCGTACGTTGACGACTAAGGAACGGACAAAGGACATTCTTAGGGTGGGAACGTGGAATGTGAGAGGAGTGAATGATGAAGTGAAAGAGAGAGAGATTGTTCAGGTGCTTGAGGATGCAAAAGTGGATATATGTGGATTGACTGAAACTAAATGGCAAGGTGAAAGGGTGAGAGAATGGGAATATGGTTTAGGTATATGTGCGGGAGTCAATAAGAATGATAGGGCAAGAGAGGGAGTATGTCTGATGATAAGCAAGAAGTGGAAGGAGAATATAAGAGAGTATGGAACAGTGGGTGCAAGGATTGTATGGGTGAGGATGAAAGTAGGTATACAAGCGTGGGCGATTGTATGTGCGTATGCCCCGACAGAGGATCGAGTGACAAGAGTGAAAGATGAGTTTTGGGCGAGAGTAGAAGCATGTATGGACAAGTCTGAGAGGAGCGAGAGAGTGCTGTTGATTGGAGACATGAATGGCAAAGTTGGGAATGTACGAGTGGATGGTGTGGTTGGTCAGTTGGGTGTGCCAGCTGACGCAGATGGGAATGGAAGTGCTTTGGTGGACATCTGTGCTTGTAAGGGGTTGTCAATAGCCAACACCTACTTTTGACATAAGATGATCCACCGGTATACATGGAGAGTAATGAGGAAGATGGATGGTGAACTTGTTGAACGAAAGGCAATGATAGACTACGTGTGTGTGGATAAGCGAATGAGAAGACAAGTGTTGGATGCAAGAGTGTGGAGAGGGTGGGGGAATGGAGTCTCGGACCATCACTTAGTGATGGCCAAGGTAGAGCTGCAAAGAAAGTGGTTGAGGAGACAAAGGGGAAGACAGTAGGAAGCAGCTCCTGTGAGAAGAGTGGAGAAATTGCAAGATAGTGAGAAAATGATAGAGTATAAGAGCATAGTGGAAGAAAGATTGGGAAGGTATGAGCTAGAGCAGATGGAAGGGGTGGAAGATGTATGTAAGATAGTCACGGAAGAGATGGGTGCAGCATGTGAGGCAGTTTGTGGAGCGAAGAGGAGATGCAAGGGGGTGCAAGGGACAGCATGGTGGAATGATGAGGTGAAACGAGCTGTGGAACAAAAGATGAAGGCATATAGTGAACGGTTAGCGAGTAGAGGTAGGGGAGAAGATGAGAGAGAGAAGAGAGAGGTATATGTGAGCAGGAGAAGGGAGGTTAAGAGACTAGTGAAGGAGAGTAAGAAGAAAGTGGATGAAGAGTTTGGGAGGAATCTGAGTGTGAAATGGTGGGAGAGTAAGAAATTGTTTTGGAAGGAGGTAAAGAAAGTAAGGCAGTGGGAAAGGGGAAATAGTAGGGCATTGAAAGATAGGAATAATAGATTGCTGGTGGAGAAGAGAGAGAAATTGAGGAGATGGAAGGAGCACTTTGAGGATTTGTTGAATGTAGAGAGTGAGAGTAGTGCGAGTATAAGTGGTTGGGGAATGGCTGGGAGAAGAAGAGATGAGAGGAGGGAGGAAGAGATCAGTAGGGCGGAAGTAGTGGAAGCGATGAAGAATATTAAGTTGGGAAAGGCCCCAGGAATTGATGGAGTGTGTGGTGAAATGCTTAGATATGAGGGTGAAATTGTTGTGGAGTGGATATGGAAGTTGTGTAGATTGGCTTGGGAAGAGGGAAGGGTTCCAGAGGACTGGAAATCGGGTATAATTGTTCCTTTATACAAAGGAAAAGGGGAGAGAGAAGAATGTGGTAACCATAGGGGTATTTGCCTTCTTAGTGTGACTGGTAAAATATATGGTAGAATACTCATTGATAAGGTTAGGCATATGACAGAGGAGCTAGTTGGAGAAGAACAAGGGGGATTTAGGAAGGGAAAAGGGTGTGTTGATCAGATATTTGTTCTACGATGTTTAGTGGAGAAGTATCTAGAGAAGGGAAGGAAAGTGTATGCTGCCTTCATAGACTTGGAGACAGCTTATGACAGAATAGATAGGCAAGGTATGTGGAAGGTATTAAGAATATATGGAGTGGAGGGGAAACTGTTGAGTGCTGTGAAGAGTATGTACGAGGAAGTTAGGGCTGTGGTGCGAGTGGATGGTGAGCTGAGTGAGTTCTTTGACCTCAATGTGGGACTGAAACAGGGTTGTGTGATGTCTCCATGGCTGTTTAATATATACATGGATGGGGTTGTAAAGGAGGTGCAGGGTAGGGCAGTGGATGTGGGGGTGGCTTTAATGAATGAGGGTGAGATTTGGAAGCTTCCGGTGTTGCTGTTTGCTGTTGATACAGTACTGTTGAGTGAAGATGAATGGGAGTTGCAAGGTTTGGTGAATGAATTTGGGACAGTGTGTAGGAGGAGGAATCTGAAAGTTAAGGTAAACAAAAGTAAAGTTATGGTGTTTGATAGGAATGAAGTCACAGTGTGCAGTGAGGCTGGATGGTGAGGATATGGATAATGTGAGTGCATTCAAGTACTTGGGTAGTGTGATGAGTAAGGATGGAACTTTGGGGGATGAAGTGCGTGAAAGGGTACAGCAGGGAAGGAAGGTTGTTGGTACACTGAAAGCAGTGATAAGAAATAGGGAGGTGAGTATGGAAGTTAAGAAGTCACTGCATGATAGTATTGTGATCCCTACCCTGACGTATGGAAGCGAGGCATGGACCTTGCAAGAGGGGAACAAGTCAAGAGTGAGAGCAGTGGAAATGAGTTACTTGAGAGGAGCATGTGGAGTGACGTGGAGGGACAAGTTGACGAATGAAGAAGTGAAGGAATGCTGTGGGGTGGATGTGGATGTGGTTGACAAGATTAGGAGAAATACACTGAGGTAGTTTGGACATGTGAAGAGAATGGAGAATGAAAGACTGACTAAGAGGGTGTATGTAGGTGAGGTGTAGGGAGGGAGAGGGAGAGGTTGACCGAGGATGAGGTGGAGGGATGGAGTTGAGAGGTATATGAGGGAGGGGGGGGGTGAGTTGGGGGGAGGGTAGTAAAATGGTGGGTGACAGAGCGACTTGGAGGCATTTTGTCTGTGGCCACCCTTTGCGGGATTAGGGCGTCGGGCTATAGATAGATAGATTGATAGACTAAACAAATGGACATCAGACATCACATGCAGGAGGATGGGGTGGTGGGATATGCGGTGTTCAACACTGCTTCAGTACAACTAAACAGCCAGGCAGGCTGCTGGCAATGCATCAAGTGGTGATGGGGAGACAAGCAGGGATGGGAGAGGGAGGCAAGTGGAGGTGGGGAAGGGTGGGGGCATAGGGATGGAGGAAATGAAGCCCAACAGCCCTGCTACCTCCCCCCTGTTTCACTCACTTACTAATCACTCTCTCTCTCTCTCACACACACACACACACACACACACACACACACACACACACACACACACACGGGAGACAAGCAAGGGTGGGGGTGGGGGAATGGAGAGGGAGACAACCAGGGGTGGGGAAGGGAAGGAGACATGCCTGGCAGTGCTGAGTGTGGTGGGGGCTGAAGGAGGAAAAGGGGGGCCAGGAGAGTAAGGAGGGGATGGAGTGAGGAAAGGAGGACCAGGAGAGCCTCATTTCAAGCCCAGGGAGAGGCGAGGTGTCGGACTGGAGATGCGGGATGTTGGACTAGCGAGGCGACAGACATTCAAATTGTTCGGAATGCTGGAATATTCCCTAGCGTTCAGTATAGTGAAGCGCCGGTTATCAATGCGCTGGATAACGGGGTATGGGTGTACCAGGTACTCTTTGTACTGCATATACATACTAGACTTTTCAAAAGCAAACACAATTTTTTGTACTCTGTCTCCTCTAAGAAAATCATATTCCATCATTCCAGATACCACATACTATCTGGTATCACTAGCAACAGGTACTGTATTTCATCTTAGGACAGTTTAATACACTGTAGTAATCTCAGCACAGTAAATACGAAATATACAGTATGTACATTACACTCATTTCATTCTTAACAACAATGCAGCAAGCAACATACTAGGAACATCAATAGATTACATTTAGGTATGGAGAACAAATAAAATTAATTTCCACATCTGCTTTATAGTTATGCCATGTGTGAAGTGTTATGGCCTTACAAAGGTCTATAAAGGTGACCTCATGAACTTGGTGAGTTCTACTGGGAAAGGGAAATGCTCAATCTGCTTCATCCACCACCACAACAGTAAGATGACGGCTAAAAGAAAAAATCAAAGACAATACCTTTTGAACAAGTATCCTGTTGCCATCCTGTAAACAGACAACAAAGAGTGTGACTGCTGAGCATCTACGGTACCACATGAACACAACACAGCTCCAGCATCATCTCTTTAGGAAATAAAAAACTTTACAAAACAAAACATATAAGCATTAAGAAACAATTATACACTACAAAGCTAATATTGCTGGCTGGCACAAACTCCTAGACTACAGTATGTTTAAGCACAATATACACACTACGGATACAGAAACACTCATCAATGATTATATTGGCTGGCACACTTCAGTACTGTATTGGCAATCATGGGAACTGTACAGCTAATCAGTGTATTTTCTATTGTTGCCACAATCATACTGAGTTCTTTCTTGGTAAAGATTTACAAGTCCACTCTCACTCATTTTTATATTCAAATTTGTTTTTCCCAATAGTTTTTTGAGTGATTAGTGCTATTTTTACACTGTGAAGGAAATTGCAAAAATGAAAAGTCATTTATACTGTAGTGATAAATACTGCTTACTGGAAACAAGAAATTATCGGTACCTTCTGAGAGTGGGTTTATAAATTGAAACCTCTGTCTCCACCTGTGAAAAAATAACTTGCAAAACATGTAATGTACAATAATCCCCATACTATCCGGATGCCCACTTTCCGGACACCCCACTTACCGGACATTGTGGGCCTGGACCTGCGGAACCCAAAAATGGCCAAAAAAAGAAAAAAAATCCTCCCCAAATCCGAATTTTTTCCCACCCGTAATTGAAAACTGCCGTGCGGAGCCGAACAGCTGTTTACACCACTGCCCCTTCACCCCTTCCTTCCTCCCCCCTCCTCTGTCAGGGATGCCATTTGGTATTTTTCATTACCAAATGCGGGCCAATTTGGTAATGAAAAATATGTTTGGTACTGAATCAGAATAATGCATTACCAAACGGATTTTTCACATGTATGAGGATACATAGGATGGAGACGGTGGATTGTCTGCTCTCTCTGATTAATCAGCTAGCCTACATAGCGTGAAAATAATCAACATGCTGTTAATCATAAGGAGAGTGATTACATGTATTTCCACTTGTATATATAATTAGTAAAGAATAAATGCTAGCTTTACGAATTTGGTAATGAAAAGTTAAATTTGGTAATGAAAATGAGGAGTTTGGTAATGTGGACGAGTTTTGATCTGGCAACCCTGCTTCCCCCTCACCAACAGTTACTGCCTAACTGCAATCATGAGTAAATGCTTATCGCAATGGATGCTGCACATGCTCGTTTTTGTGAATAAACAGTGAATAAACTGCAATACCTCACCACTAGACCACACGGGAATATACAGCGTTGTGCAGTGCTAAGAAATTATAATTTAGAGTGCAAAGGATTAACTGCAGAGTGCAAACTGGCAGTTTAAACTGCCGTGGTGCAATTAACTGAATTTGCTGTGTTAAACAATTATAACTCACAGTGCAAAGAATTACCGTAAGTGCAGCACAACACTGGATTACTGTATGTGCTTCAAGAGCATTTTCACCACTGCCAAAGCCTTAGAGAAGGCGGCCACAGACGTGCAGTAAGTACCCTGGCTGAGGTACAGTCACTTCCAATTCCTCATTCTTTGGCTCCTTTTCATTTATTTCATGCTTTATGTCCATTGTTGGTATGAATAGTATCTTAAATAGGTTTAAATAGGTGCTATGCATATCCAGTAGGGAGTTATTTAGGTGGTTTTCAAAGAATAGGTGCTATGCATGTCCGGTAGGAAGTTACTTAGGTGGTTTTCAAAGTTAGGCTGGGTTAGGGTCCTTAAGTACAAGTCTAGGAGGCTGGGGCCCACTATCCGGACGGGACCATTTTCCAGACATGCCTTTGGCTCTACTATGTCAGATAGTCCAGGGATTACTGTAAACATGTATTTCACAAACAAATCTATGCCCCTGTTCAACAAAATCATATTTTAATCATCTATAGTCAAATGACTCACAGCCATTATTTAAAGGAAATATGGTGCATATGATTTCTTAACCACTTTAATCTGGGTGACATACATCTTTTTTCTTTTTCTTTTTTTTTTTTAGTTTATTCTTACTGGTAGCAGTTGATTTTATTCAACTTATGAAGTATTTCTATTTGTGAATGGGTTAATGAAGGCTGCACCTAACCCCTGCAGTTACGAAAGTTTCATCTGGAGATAGCAAGAATAAATGTTCAGACATTCTAAAGCTGGAAATACATACATACATATACAGAGCTCTCTCCTTTTACACGGGTAATGGAGACTGGTTACATGCTGTGGTACACTTTTCCAAGGTATATGTCCCATATGCTTCCATTATAAAGGGCTAACCTAGACTGGACATTTTCCAAAGTTGCCTTTTTCACCCCAAATCCCACCCAAACCCTCCAAAAAGCACCTTTCTGACATTCACTCTGGTACTCATACACAGGACATTATTGCAAATACATAAGGAAGGTTCCTACACATTAGTAGGAAAAGTTTAGGTCACTAACCTGACTGGCTCTGCTGGCCACACCCAGCGTCCCCGGCACTCCTAGACCCCATTCTCTGTAATCACTGTCGAGATGTGGTTGCTGGTCCCCTTTGTCATCAGAGTCAAACCCTTCATGGTCCATGGAAGAAACAATGGACATAACCTCTCCATCTGGTTCAGCACTGTCTTCCAGGCTTGAATCGTTGCCAGAGGATGATTGTTGTGAAGTTTCCTGACGTACACGAAAAAAGTCTGTGAAAATCTTCTGCTGCTGTGCATTCACTCTCTCTTTAAACATCTCTGTGTACTGCCACACATCACTGGCTATTAATGCGGCAGTTTGCTTAGCTCAGTCCTTATCTATGTCCTGGTTTGTGATGATGCAGGTGAACCTCTTAAACAATTCCACAATTTCTCTCAGTGCACTTGCTGCTAGCCCTCCTGATGGCCCTTCCTCTGCCTCTCCCTCCAGGTGGTACAAATGGTACCTTGGTGTCCAGGGTGGGGTCTGGGACAGGAAGCTCCTGTATGTCAGCACACTGAGTTGTTCCATCCCAGCGACTCTCCTTGCTGCCTCCCCTGCTGTGTCAACTGCTGCGTCACTTTGTGACTCAGTTTCTAAGTCAAGCCTGTGGCCTGGCAAACTTTGCACAACGTTGTGCCAGGCGTGATGCACCATGGCCTGCGTCAGCTCATTCCAGGCTTCAACAATGGTGTCCACTCCATTTCTGATGTTGAATGACTTCCAAAAGTTGACAACAGACTGTGCCTCCCTAGAGTGTTGTGTGGTGGCGGCGGCGGCCATAGCAGGTGGCGGTGGAGACTCGCGGTTCATGCTAAGGGCAGGTGACTCAGGCCGTGGTGAATCTGGTGAAGTTCCCAGCTCGTCCAAATCTTCACTGGTGTCGATGGCAGCTTGGAGAATAGTGACGGTCTTTGAAGTGTAAGTTGCCTTCAACAGTTCAACACTGCAATAACTTCTTGGTCAAGGGGCTGGAGCAGTGAGGTTGTCTTCGGAGGCACAAATACAACCTTGTTGTTGGGGTGGCAATCGTCGAGGAGTGGTGAGTGATCTGCCGCATTGTCTAAGAGGAGCAGGATCTTAAATGCCAAGTTGTGCTGAATGCAGAAATCTTCTGCTTTTTTGTGAAGCACTCGTCAAACCATTCCAGACAAACTGCGCCCCACATCCACCCCTTTTTGTTGTACATCCAGTGCACATTGAGCTTGTCCATGTCACAGTTCCTGTAGGTGTGTGGTTTCTTGGCACATGAGATAACGTGGTTTCATTTTGCAGGTCCCAGAGGCATTACAGGTTAGGAGTAGAGTGAGTCTTTCCTTAGATGCCTTACTGTGGGCCTGCTGCTCACACCATTGGATGTAGGTCCTTGTGGACATTTTTTTCCAAAAAAAAAACCATCTCATCAGCATTAAAAATCTGGTCCTGGGTGTAACCACTGTCTCTGAAGCAGCAGAAACATCAGCACTGGCCCTCTCATCAGTCAAACGTACACACCTTAAACCATTCCTCTTAATAAAAGCTTTTAACATCCCCTTTGTAGGCCTTGAAGGGTGTCAGGTTCTCCTGGTTTAGCCATCCACTTACCTGACTGTAAAAATGCTTGGCTTTATCATGAAGCATGGTGCTGTCAGTAGGCATGTTTCTCTGTCTCTGCCTCTCAACGAACCGAAGTAGAAGTCGCTCCGTGGTCTTCAATGCTGCATTCCTGATCTTCATTGCAGCTTGCGCCGCCACTGTGGAGTTGCTCTTTGACATATGCCTTTATCTTTTCTTGGTCTTTCCAAACTGTCCTGATGGTGCTTTCATTAACCTTGTGTTTGTCTGCCAAAAAAACTTGTCTCTTCCTGCCCTCTAACTCTTGAACTATCTCCATTTTTTGGCTGAAGGTGAAGCGCTGTCGACTGCTGGTGTGTTCCAGTCAGCTGCGAGGCATAATGCATGGGTAACAATGCTCTGTACCACAGGAGTTGCTACCTCAGATGCGGCCACTAGGCGGGAGACCACCAAAAAACGATGTAGTATGCCCCTAGTGGCCAATGGGGGTACATATGGATGTGAAGTCATGCGATCAATTACAGTGCACTGCACGCCTGATGTCATCACGCGTGACATTTGACTCAGCAGGCCATGTGAGAGCTCCGACACCCAACAACTCACCGTGGTATACCCGTTTGTGGCTGTGGTGTATATTTTTTGGTCACGCTCTAGGATACCGTGTAAATACAATCCATGTTACTTGATACCCCATTACAGGAGGAAGCATTGTATAAACAGTATTTTATATATATATATATATATATATATACACATATATATACAGTGCTCGTCAGAAGTATCAAACGCCCAGCGTCCTTCCTACGAAACAAACCTTTCAACATTGAAAAAACATATAAATAATGCATTTTATTTACCTTTAGTGCTTCGTAGGGTATCCTTTATGCTTCTTCACGGACCTGAGACATCTTGGAAGTGAAAAGGCGAGGTTCCTGAGGTGCTGGAGGGGTATTTTGTCCCAAGAGTCACTAATGGCGGCTTCCAGCTTAGGCAGAGAGCTCACGTCCTTCCCTTGGAGATTCTTCTTTACGAGGTACCAGAGGTTTTCTATCGGGTTGAGGTCTGGGCTATTGCCTGGCCAGTCTTTCATGAATGATACCTCGCAATCACGAAGCCAATTGGTGACCGATTTGGCCTTATGAGCAGGTGCACCGTCCTGCTGAAACACTCGTGCACCTGTGAGCTCGAATGACTCAGGTAAATGATCACAAAGAAGCTCCAGATAAACGTCCTGATTCACTCCGCAGTTCTTGGGATGCACAACAAGCTTCCCCAAACCTTTACCAGAGAAACAACCCCATACCATGAGTGAATCAGAGTGTTTAACTGTGCTTTCCACGTAACGGGGGTCAAGAGGGTCACTACCTTTGTGCCGGTACACCCGTGCTCCTCGATTACAGGTAACACTAAACGTTGCCTCATCAGACCACAACACTGACAATCATTGCTCCTCACCCCAGTTAAGGTATCTGTTAGCAAAGGCAAGCCTATGAAGTCGCCTGTAACGTGTAAGAAGAGGCTCTCTCACAGGCCTGTGACTTGTGTAACCAAGTTCATGGACTCTTCGAGACACTGTGCTCACAGAAACCTCACCAAACACTTCCGGGTTGCTCTCCTTTATTTTCCTTGCACTCACACGAGGATTAGACGCCACTGCACGTTTTAAAACATTAACCCTTTAAGTCCGGGTCGGGTCTTAAGACGGGTTCTCTTGATGGATTCCGGGTCGGGACTTTTGAGTAAAAGAGCCTCAGGCAACGGGTGGCATCGTTTGATACCCCCAACCTTCCACGTTGCACTCAGAGGGGTCTGGGCTCTGACGTCATATGTAAACAAACCTGCTGGTACAAATGTACCGGGTTTTAGGGTGGATTTTTTTTTTATTTTCGCATTTTATGCTCAAATAATTACCTAAAAATGACTCATAAACCATAAGATAATTTTCTACAAACAAATATATGCCTAAAATCCTTCAAAAATATGCTGTAATAACAGTACATGTGACCGATTTTTTTTTCACGTCTGCAACGCGCGGAGGTTAGGCAGCGCGATTGTGCGTAGCGTGGAGTTAGATGGAAGTCTTCACTTTTCGCCCTCAGCACAGTCTTCAGATGAGATGGCAGAACCGGACAGCAATTTGCAGAACTCTGAAGTGACTAGTAGACTTGATGAAGAGAGGGAAGTGCATGACATCACCGATTTTGAAGGATTTTCCGACAGTGATACACAAACTCCGTCAACCTCAGGGGTATCAGTGAGTAGTGCTGGCGTGAAACGTAAGTTATCGCCAGGTTTGGAGTACGATAGTGATGACCAGGAGAGTGGTAGTGACAGTGAGGGGATGGCACAGGAGAGTGGTAGTGACAGTGAGGGGATGGCAGACAGTGACAGTGATGGATTTATTCCCGTGGTGAGAGTGATGATGATTCAGACCTAAGTGATGATGATGATGATCCCAGGGTGTGTGACCCTCCCCGTAGGCCTGGTGGTATTGGTAGTGCTGGTGGATCTGGGTTTATCTGGGCAAATGGTGATAGATTCATACCAAATTGCTATAGATTTGATGCAACTCACAGTGGAGTGACAAGGGCTGCTGGAGTAGACAAAAACAGTTCTGAAATGGAGTATTTTCTCCTGTTTTTTGATGGTGAAATTCTTGATTATTTGGTACAAGAAATAAGTTTTTCTAATAAGAAAGAATGTTCTGTTCAAACTATAAGAAGAAGAAAAGTTTTGTTGAATGAGAGGAAATAAGTTCTGTTCTAATTACTGGTAGCATTAGTAAAGTTCAGAAGTTGAAATTACAATTTTTTGAATATGGAAACAAGTTCTGTTTTGAAAATAATTGTACACAGAAGCAAGAAATAAGTTTTTCTAATAAGGAAAGAATGTTCTGTTCAAGCTATAAGTGAAAACACCAGATAGAAAAAAGTTGTTTGTTTACTTTCTGCGGCATCCTCATGGATTACCCATACTGCATTCATCAGCTTCATCAGCTGTAATTTCAGTAATGGGTAGGTAAAATATATTTATTTTATTATTTTTATTGATATTTCATCATTATCCATCATCCCAAACACATAAATCATAAAAATATGACATGTCAAATTTCCCGAAACTTTTGCCTCCCGGGGCATGTCTGCGGATTCTGAATTGCCTCACAGAGGGGTTAACAGACCTCGGGGAAGTTTTCCTGGGCCTACCAGATCGCGGTTTCTATGTGGGAACGTCACCACTGTTTTCCACTCGAAAACGGACGCACCACCTACGAACTATTGATCGAGCCACACCAACCAATTCACTAATTTCCTTCGTGGGGTGGCCTGCCTCCTTTAGAGCAATGATCTGGGATATGATTTCACTCGATAGTTCATGGGTAGATGCCATAACAAAATGGCAAAAGCCAAAACACTGCGGGACACTAGGTAAAAAATGGCGCAATAAGAGAGGGAGATGCGGCGGAGTTCCTCTCTCTCATGCAGCCCATAGGCAACTGAGGCGGGAACCAACCAGCGCACAGTAAGGCCTCAAGCTCCCGTGACGTCATGCTAGCGCCCAAAACATCTGGCTCAATTTTTAGTACCAAAAACGGGTGATTCTTTTTTGGCCATAAGTATTGCGCGCCCTCCCATAGGCGCTCGATACTTCTGACGAGCACTGTATATATATATATATATATATATATATATATATATATATGGTGGTTTCTCGAATTTCGATGGGCATGGGTACCTAATTATCACCGCGAAATTCAAACCAGCGAAACTTAAACTGAACTTCTTATGGGAAAAATTAGTTTGGGTCCGGGGCCTCCGAACCTAACTACGTAAAATCATGATTTTTTGCCCACACCCCCTGTAAACTTTATGGACTATAATTGTGCTTAAGTAACTGTAGTTCTGCATTGTATTGCCATACTGTCAGCAAGTGTATACTTGGTGTATTTCTGCCCTTTCCTGTATTGCCATTTCTCCTTTGGCTGTGAAGATTTAGAGGTGCCAGGCTGCTCTTGTCCATTACCACTGCTACCCGAAGAACCACTCTCGCTTGCCATCTTGATACAGGTAAGTTGCGATGAATATACAAAGACAATACATACAACTAAATTGCAGTGAAATGCATGTCCACATGTGGAAGGTACAGGCTGAAAGTGCAGCACTTGGCTGTAGAGGACTGGCTGCTGGCAGGACAGTCGCAAGATGGACGCTGACAACAGAACATCACCTTGCACATGGCTTGTTGTTGGTGCCTACTCCCATCCGGGAGCTCTTGTCCTTAAACAACATGATTTTCTTCTTTTTTCCCTCGGTATCTATTGTTAATTTCTATGTTGTTCCTTATATTCATAATTACTGTACTTCTCTCTGTTTCAGTATTCTGCCTACTGTATTTGCTACCACCTGTAATTCATTTTGTTTTAGTATTTCTATTATTGATTCTTTTCCTTTAATTTCTCTTGTTATATCTTCTAGTTATTAAAGTACTGATTAGTTAATAATCAATCTATCCATCTATCTATCTATTGCCAGACGCCTCAATCCCGTTCGGGGTGGCCACAAACAAATTGCCTCCACGTCGCCCTGTCCCCCGCCATTTCACTGCCCCGCTCCCAACTCACACCCCCCTCTCTCAAATACCTCTCCACCCCATCCCTCCATCTCATCCTCGGCCTCCCCCTCCCTCTTTCCCCCTCCACCTCACTCACATACACTCTCTTCATCAGTCTTTCTCCCTCCATCCTCTCCACATGGCCAAACCACCTCAATGTATTCCTCCTAACATTTCCTATCACATCCACATCCACACCACAACACTCCTTTATATTCTCATTTGTCAGCCTGTCTCTCCATGTGACTCCACAGGCTCCTCTTAAATAACTCATTTCCACTGCTCTCACTCTTGACTTGTGTCCTTCCAGCAACGTCCAAGCTTCACTTCCATACGTTAAAATTGGTATCACAATACTGTCATGTAGTAACTTTTTCACTTCCTTGCTCACTTCCCTGTTTCTTATCACTGCTTTCAAAGAACCAGCAACCTTTCTTCCTTGTTGTACCCTTTCAAGCACTTCACCCTCCAAACCTCCATCCTTAGTCATCACACTACCCAAGTCCTTAAACGTACTCACATTTTCCAATTCCTCACCATCCAACCTCGCTGTACATTCACTGACTTCACCTCTCTCAAAGACCATCACCTTACTCTTCCCTACATTCACCTTTAGATTCCGTTTCTTACACACTCTCCCAAACTCATCCACCAAGCCTTGCAGCTCCACTTCGTCTTCACTCCACAACACAGTATCATCTGCAAACAACAGTACAGGGAGTTCATGGAGACATGACACATCCCTGTTTCAACCCAACCTTCAAAGAGAGAATTTCACTCAGTTCACCATCCACACGCACTGCAGCCTTAGCACCATCATACATACTCTTCACAGCATTCAGCAACTTCCCATCTACTCCATATATTCTTAATACTTTCCACAATCCTTGTCTATCCACCCTGTCATATGCTTTCTCCAAATCCATGAAAGCCGCATACAACTTCTTTCCATTCTCTAGAAACTTTTCCACTAAAGATCTAAGAATGAATATCTGATCTACACAACCTCTTCCCTTCCTAAAGCCTCCCTGTTCTTCTCCAACTAATTCCTCTGTTCTTTCTCTATCTCTGTCAATAAGTAACCTACCATTCACTTTTCCTATTATACTAAGAAGACAGATGCCCCTATAATTACCACACACTTCTTTTTCCCCTTTTCCTTTGTACAAGGGATTAATTATACCTGACTTCCAATCCTCCGGGACTCTACCTTCATCCCAGGCCAATCTGCACACTTTCCACATCCATTCTGTTACCATCTCTCCTCCATACTTCAGCATTTCACCACACACTCCATCAATTCCTGGGGCTTTCCCCAATTTAACTTTCTTCATTGCTTCCACAACTTCTATCCTACTGATTTCTTCCTGTCTTCTCACCTCCCTCCTCCACCCAGCCATTCCCCAGCCACTTATACTTGCATTACTTCCATCCTCTATGTTCAACAAGTCCTTAAAGTGTTCTCTCCATCTGCTCACTTTTTCTTCCTTCTCCACTAGTAATCTACCATTTTTATCTTTCACTCCCCGGCCAACTTCACTTCCACCCTGTCTTACTCTTTTCACCTCTGAAGATTAAAACCAATGAGGATGTTGCAATTCTGGTTTTGCTGATGATTATGATCAAGCTGACAACTACTTCAAAAACATTTTAAGCACTCACACATGTAGCTTAGCAGAAGGGAGAGTGAGAGCATTTATTATACACTAAAGAGCTTAATTTGAATGACCCTGAAACCAACAGGCAATGGATATGACTCCGCAAACCCTGATATTTTCATTTTTATTGTTTTTCTCATTATTGACAAGAAGGCAAGGTGATGAAGTTTGTGACCTTGAATGAGCAGCAGGCTTGACTGGAAACAAAAGCTGGTTAAAACGACATCATTTGTAAACTTATTCCACGCTTTTAAAACTGAGTACAGGTGGTCCCCTACTTATGAAGTTGACTTACGATTTTTTTACTTTACGAATGTGGGGACCGTACGTCGAAATTCAATAAATAAACGGGATATTCAACACTTTATTATAAAACAGGCACTGTGTTAATGATTTTGCCCAGCTGTAGGCTAATGTAAGTGTTCTAAGCACATTTAAGGTAAGCTTAGACAGACTATTATGTTCAGTTGTTTAAGTGTATTAAATGCATTTTTGCCGTACGAAAAAATTGACATGAGCAGTTTCTCGGAACGTAACCCATTTGTAAGTAGGGGACCACCTGTATTTTATGCAAAATACAGTATTATTAATATACTACATGATGATTAAGCACAAAAATGAGAATTACATGTTGTATAATGAAATGAAATATTAGCATGCATTTGACCCAGGTTATTGATAGAAGTCTTTCGTGTTCAGACACACACAACTGTCTGATAATCTTTCATAAATAATTGCCCCCAAAACTTAGAATGTCTTTATATCAAGCAAAACAGCAATCCTGGAAGCAAGAATTTCTAAAAAATGTCCCATGTGACCACAGTTTTAGTTCTAACAATATTGCGTTATGTTTTTCTTTCTCATTGGTACTATCAGACAATTTAATTGCTTCAAAGGTCCTTTATCTGGGAATGAGATAATGGCCACTGCTATCAAACCTCTCCAGTATGAAAGGCTCAATGCTAACTTTAAATATTATGATGGAAGCTAGAATAAAGGAAAAAGTCATTTTAGCGAAGAGGCTAATCTTTTAAATGAAAGAATTGCAAGAACATTGACTATACAGCACTCTTGTACCCATAGTCTTGTGATGCAGTAAAATCCCTTATGGCAGAAATTCATTTATCTATCTATCTATCTATCTATCTATTGCCAGACGCCTCAATCCCGTTTGGGGTGGCCACAAACAAATCGTCTCCAAGTCACCCTGTCCCCCGCCATTTCACTGCCCTGCTCCCAACTCACACCCCCCTCTCTCATATACCTCTCCACCCCATCCCTCCATCTCCTCCTCAGCCTCCCCCTCCCTCTTCCCCCCTCCACCTCACTCACATACACTCTCTTCATCAGTCTTTCACCCTCCATCCTCTCCACATGGTCAAACCACCTCAGTGTGTTCCTCATAATGCTTCCTATCACATCCACAACAACACAACGCTCCTTTATATCCTCATTCGTCAGCCTGTCTCTTCATGTGACTCCACAGGCTCCTCTTAAATAACTCATTTCCACTGCTCTCACTCTTGACTTGTGTCCTTCCAACGTCCAAGCTTCACTTCCGTACGTTAGAGTTGGTATCACAATACTGTCATGTAGTAACTTTTTCACTTCCATGCTCACTTCCCTGTTTCTTATCACTGCTTTCAAAGAACCAGCAACCTTTCTTCCCTGCTGTACCCTTTCAAGCACTTCACCCTCCAAACCTCCATCCTTACTCATCGCACTACCCAAGTACTTAAACGTACTCACATTTTCCAATTCCTCACCATCCAACCTCGCTGTACATTCACTGACTTCACCTCTCTCAAAGACCATCACTTTACTCTTCCCTACATTCACCTTTAGATTCCGTTTCTTACACACTCTCCCAAACTCATCCACCAAGCCTTGCAGCTCTCCTTCGTCTTCACTCAACAACACAGTATCATCTGCAAACAACAGTACAGGGAGTTTCCAAACACTATCCTCTCTCACCAGGGCCACTCCAACATCCACTACCCTACCTTGTACCTCTTTTATTACCCCATCCATGTACAGATTGAACAACCATGGAGACATGACACATCCCTGTTTCAACCCAACTTTCAAAGAGAAAAATTCACTTAGTTCACCATCCACACGCACTGCAGCCTTCGCACCATCGTACATACTCTTCACAGCATTCAACAACTTCCCATCTACTCCATATATTCTTAACACTTTCCACAATCCTTGTCTATCCACCCTGTCATAAGCTTTCTCCAAATCCATTAGTTAAAATCATAATGAAGAGTATGTGAAGCTGATCATCTGTGATAAGATTAAATTATCTCTGTCTCTCTCTCTCATTTTTTTGTTTTATGATGGGGACAGACCTTGAAAGATAAAGCTAAGGCTTTGATGATGAAGGGTAGAGGTCAGGCTGTAGTGCTATAAGCATCTGAATAATTACTTGGTAACCACTGTGAACATTAATACTATATGATCGTGAACCCCTCCCACACTGATTCTTCATATGAAGTTTACCTCTCTAAGTAAACTGTACCTCCTACGGGGCTTCCAGCATGGCCCTTGCAGACCTTCATTGTGTCTCACATGAGGTCTGCTGTGCAGTAGGGGTTAAACAATGTTTTATTCTTGTCAAGAATATGTAAATACCTACGCTGTGTACATTTATACAATGATAAGTACTAGAACCTATCCTGTGATACTTCTGTTAAGAAAAGAAATGCACAATGCTGTTGAATGGTGATTAAACTGCTGTTGTATGACAATCTCCAACCCCTCCCTCTTCCACCAATGTCTCTCCTTTATCACACCCGATACCTCCCCCCTCCTCTCTCCTCAATTTTTCTATAGTTCCTTCCCCACCACTTCTCTATTATCTGACTCTCATTCTGACTTTCATTTATTGTTTTTGATCAACACAGTATTGCCTCAAAGTTACATGCAGTTACATTCAACATCACAGCTTCCCTTATGCTATTGTTCACACTTATGCAATACTACACAGTAGTTTAGCTTTCTCTCTCAATCAGGATATCTGTCTGGTTACCTACAAATATATCAATAGCTACTTTATGTCTGTATGTCCTTTTTTTTTTTTTTTTTTTTTTTTTTTTAATCTCTATTACTCAGAAACTGTCTTACAGCCACTACCAATGGTAAAGGTGAAAGAATACTGCCCCCATAATCTGTGCATGCTTGATGGCAAAAAGGGAGAAGGTGGTGAGAATCTGGGATTCCCACCCTCTATTTTTTCCTCTGGTAAAAGTGCAATACAGTAAACTTTGGTCCTGGGTTCTGTTCCTGCCCAGGGCCCAGGAAAATTGGCAGGTTCATATGGCCATGTGGAATGTGAGAAGTGTGAATGATCAATTTAAGAGAGTGGAAGAACTGAATGTGCCTGAAGAAATGAGGTATGATGTGACACAGTAATAAGATCAGTGTGTGGGAGCATGAGTGGAGTAAAGAGGTTGTTATTTTCCTGATGAACAATGAATGACAGAAGAATTAAGAACTTCAGATTTATGTCCAGTTCAGAGTTTAAGAAGAAGACAGCACCCCTCATCACTGTGAATGTACCACTTGGTATGATAGAAACTGAAGAAGAGAACAGATTTTGGGAAGTAAGTGGACTGACTGGACATATGCCCACAAGCTATAATGCATTGAAAAACAAGGAACACTGAATGAGGGAGTTGACCAAGCTCTATAAATGATGCAATAAGTCACCGGAAATGAAGAATGTTATGAAGAGGCTGAAGAAAGGGAAGGCAACAGGTGCTGACGAGATATATGCATTGACTATACATGGCACAGAAAAAAATGATTAAGTCTGCTGGCAATTACTATACAGTATACTGTATATTATGCCAACTGATTACTGTATTGTACTGAACGTAAATACAACTTGCAAATACAATCAGTACTGCAATGGTTGTGAAAACTGTTTAAAAACTGTTGGTGCAATCTGGACTAATGTCTGATATATCGGAAAAAGTCCGGATTATCAAGGGGAAGTCCAGTGTCACATTTATCGGAATTTTGCTTTTTTTGGAATGGCTTGGGCCCCAATTAGTCCATTATAGTGAGGTTTTACTGTGTGTATGTATGTATGTATATGTATATACATACAGTGGGCTCGACTACTGCACGAGCTCACAGTGCGCGAATCGCAGCATTGTGCGCGAGTGACCAAAAATCATAATAAAAAACCTTGAATCCGCGAGTTTACCTCACAGAATGCGAGGTAGAGGCAAGGAGTGGCCCAAAAACGCCATTTTCCATTAATGTGCAACACCCCCCCCCACGCAATGCATCCATCATCACGTGTCATGATGTTGATGTGTAGAAATTCTCGGGGCATTCTACTGCGCAGCTTGGGGTAAAAGGCGGTGGGTGCACCATTACAGACAAGACTCGTGCACAGTGAGGATCCGCTCTCTGCAGCTAACCTGTCATGTACAACGTGTTGCTGTTTTTTGCTCCATCCTGGGCTGTACTGTACCTTCGCCACATCATGTCACCAGCCCCACGAGTTAAGAAACTCCTCACACACACAACCAGTTGGAGATTATCACGCTCAAGGATGAGGAAAAGGGAAATTCAGTTATCGGTAAAGCCCTGGGACTGCCTGAATCAACAGTGAGGACAGTGTGGAAGAACCACGATGCCATCAGGGCACTTGTGAAGACGTATGGTGCATCTGACCTGGACGGCCATTCCCGGGTGGGCAATCGTGTGATGATGCTAATGGAACGGTATCTTGCCACCTACATAATGAGGAAGAAGGAAGGTGTACCACTGAATGGCAGCTTTATTCAGAACCAAGCCCAGCTCTTTTAAATGGCAGAATCTCACAAGTTAAATGTGGACAAACCTTTCAAGGCATTGGTAGGATGGCTGTATCGTTTTTTGAAACGCAAGGAACTCTGTCACATCAAACTGTCTCGTGAACATGCCCTCTGCTGACGAGCTGGCCGCGAGAGAGTATCCTGTGATATTCAGAACACTTCTTGAAGAAGGACAGTACACCAAGGACCAGATCTACAATTTCGACAAAACGTCGTTATACTACAAGGCCATGCCCAAATCGACTTACATCGCTAAAAAACAGAAACAAGCCCCTGGTCGCAAGCTCCAGAGGTGTAAGATGACGGTAATGTTCACTGTAAACCTGTTTGGGAGCCACAAGATAAGGCCAATTGTTGTACACACAGCTTTACACCCAAGGTGCTACAAAAACCTCACGAACAAGGACACAAGTGGCGTGTACTGGTACAAGTCTGCAAATGGCTGGATGACCGGGAACATTATGGAAGACTGGTTAACAAAGCACTGCATCCTCAATGCCAGGGCCAAGTGTCGGGAATTTGGCATTCCATTTACGATGCTCCTTGTGTTGGACAATGTACCAAGTCACCCTCCATACCTAGAAGACCTGCACAAGGATTGTCGTGTTGTGTTTCTGCCGCCCCGGACGATGTCACTCATGCAGCCACTGGATCAAAAACTGATTGCTACTGTGAAGCACTTCTACCATAAGCAAGTGTATGACTACCTATGCAGGAAGACTGACACACAAGAGGAGCTTCATGCCCTACAAGATCACGACGAAGACCTCGATGAGGCACCTGCTCCTGCACCATCCCCGCCAGCAGCTGTATCCCAACCCGCCACAGGTGACATGACTGTTGAGGCATTTTGGCGTTGTTTCAAAGTGAAGGACGCAATTGACTTTCTCCTACAAGCATGGCACCAGATTACACCTGCGACAGTGAACAAATGCTCGTGCCTCACTTATGCACAACCCACAAGACAGCCATTCAACCACTGGCCGAGGATGAGGCAGCAACACTGACAGCAGCACAAGCTGTACCAGGTTTTGGGGATGTTACGTTGGTGGACATACAGAAAGTGCAAGCTGCTAATAAGGAACAGCCTCCCGAGGAAGTCTTGCAATGGATAGACGAGGCTGACGCAGATCCCGAAGCTAGGCAGAGTCAAGTTGGGCAGAATAGTGTGATGGAGAGGAGGACAGAGCTGTGTATGTCAAGAATAAGCAGGATCCTTGCTGCCGTGGATAAGCTCAAGGAAGAGGTGAAGGTACAGGAAGTCAGCAACCTAAGAATGGAGGAGGTTCTTGCTGGTATCGACAAACTCTTCTGTTTCTACACAGACAGGCTCAGGCAAGAAATAAACAGGTGAAGACAGACGCTGATAACAAGTTACACACAGCGGGCTCAAGTTAGTGAAAGTGAGGAACCAGCTACATCATCTGATCCTGTTCCTGTTGAGGATGAAGAGGATGCAATGTCAGATGTGTCAGAAATGGACTTCGAGGGGTTTAGGACCGAAGTGAGTGAGTTAGAGGCTCCTGGAGAAGGTGCTCAGGAGGAGTCTGTGGAGAGAAGTGTTGGTGTAGCGGAAGGTGCAGCGGGGTGTGCGGCACTGTAAATGTTGCTGCGTCTCGGAACCCGTTATTTAAGTCCATCAGGCCTGTTGTCTACTGTTGTTAAGGTGACTGCCCATATTTTTGTTATTGCAGCTATATCTGTAGTACAATGTCTGAAAAATTTGACCTTTATTATGTCTCTAAGGGCCAAAAAATGTCCAGGTATGAGGAGGTACCGCCCATGTATTATTTTCCCCATAAGATTATGTATTCTCAATGCGCAATTTCACAGTGCACGAGGACCAGGACCGCCCAATCTCTCGTGCACTGTGTGAGCCCACTGTACAGTATATAGACAGATAGATAGATAGATAGATAGGTATAGATACTGCATATATATATATATATATATATATATATGTATATTTTTTTTTTTTTCATTCATTGCCAGATGCCATGTATCCCAGACAGGGTGGCCAAGGGCTTAGAGTTAATTGTTTTACAGGGAGGGGCACTAATCCTCCACCAACCCCACTTGACGTAGGGATGCCAACAGCATCTGGTGTTCCCAGGCGGTCACCTATCCAAGTACTAACCAGACCCAACGTTGCTTTATATATATATATATATATTTATATATATATATATATATATATATATATATATACAGTATATGTATATACAGTGTTTCCTCGTTTTTCGCTGCTTGGATGTTCCGCCAAAACCATGTGAAATGTGAAACATGAAAGCGTGAAGTTAAGAATCAATGGGAAAAATCTAGGAGCGTTCCAGTGGGACACGTACCTACTCTATCAGAAAACACCATAACACCAACAGAAAGAACTATAACACGAAACAAGCCCTACCCAAAATTAAATGAAGTGTTTACTGGTGCTAAAACATCATAACACAATAAACATGTACATGAACAGACATTAAAACAGCTTTAAATAGTTGCAACACCAAAAATCCTTACCAGAAATGAAGTGAAGACTGGCTTGAGTCGCAAGTGAGGGTGTGTTTACTGTTGAGGGTGGATAGGCTGGTTCCCATGCTGAGCATTTGTCGGGAGATCATTGCTCTTCAAATACATAATGATCTTGTCCCTTAATATCTTCTCGAATATCTTTATCATGTGGGAAGTGAGGACCACAACTCCCGATGTCACTAACCAAGAAAAAACTGCCACTTTTCACCAGATTATTTAATTTTTGACATCAAAGTATGTAAACTAAACTACAGTAATATGTGCCCTCTTTGTCACTAAAGGGAAGGGAGAAATTATAACAATATTATTTTACTCACTGCTACAAGGAAGAGAGGCTGTAATAATAGTCAAATAGAATAAGAAATTGGTGGGCTGAGTCTACCATCTCGGTCGTGGGTCAGCTATTATTCTTTCCTTCCTTAACTATCAATGAGCTTTATTTTACATCCATTTCATGTATTTGTCCATCAAAACCAACATAAATAGTGTTATGAGAAATGTAACAATTCTTCGTTAAGAAATAACAGCACGACATGGCTGATGATCGTACATACGGTACGTTACGATCACAATAACAAAGTTACGTGTGTCTACTTCCCCTATGACCTTTTTTCCTTGTTCATCTACAACTTATTTATCAATGAAATATAACAAGGCTTGAGTCGTATTGTTGCGAATGTTGTGGCTGTTTTGCAAAAGAAATAATCAGAGAATAGTAGGTCACACTAACCACACAATAATCCTGTGTGACATACTGCAAGTGATTTACGAATAATTTTGTCTTAAAATTCAGCTACAGCTGTATCCATGGAGATGAGTCATTATGTTCATTCAGTAGATTAGTGATTATGTATTTACCAGGAAATGTTTTGTAAGCATACAATACGGGGAACTGATCATAACCTAACCTACCCATGTTTTGACAAGGTCAAGACCTACCAAGGGACTTGGCAAGGTTAGATTGTGAAAACGATTCACAATGAATGCTGTCCTAACATTCAGCTCTATCTGTGCCGCTTGGTAACCATTCCTTACCGCAGTCATTCACTGCAGTAGAGTACATGTATGACAGGCGTACTGTGTGGGGAACTGTCCATGTTTTGATGGGGAAATGCGGGACATGTTGAGGTTACTGTATATTTTGCAGGCAATTATTGATGAATCTTTCCAAAACCTACCTATAGCTGTGCCTCAGGGTAATAATCTGGTAATAAATTCATACAGCAAATTAGAATACATGTGTAGAATAAGAGGAAACAATAAGAAAGTGTATCTACACAGTATCGTCCATAACCTAACCAAACCAACCTTTGACGGGGAAATGATCAGCCAAGGTCATGCAAGCGATCCACGACTGTCCTAAATTCAGTTATGTCCGTGTTCCATGGTAACAGTTCTTTGCCATAAACATACAGACATTTAAGTATATGAAGAAAATTACCGGAAAACGTCTTGCAAGCACGAAGAGTGGGGAACCGACCATAATCTTACCTAACCTAACCAGTTTTGACGGGGAAATGACTGATCGAAGGACTCGTCGATGTAAAGTTGTGAAGGGATTCCTAACAAATTTTGTCATTATATTCGGCACTAGCTGTGCCACGTGGTAACCATTATTTATCATTTACATTCAGTAAAGTACATACATACAAAACACCAGGAAAACATCTTAAAACATACATCACACGGAACTGTCTAGGTTTTGATGGGGAAACCACTACAGACGGCATAAATCAAAAGGGTAATGATGTAACGTGGATGATGGAAAATACTACCAAGAAATTCTAAATTCACTCTGCACTCGACACACAAAATATAGTAGCGCCTCCTATTTGTAATACAGTAGGACCTCTTTGATCCGGATTTCTGTTAATCCGGACAAAATTTTAAAATAATAGGCTCCAAAAATATGTTGAAAGTAATTCTAAAGTTATTTTCAGTATCGGAGCGGAAAGCAATCGTCATTCGTTTAGTCTTGGATCACGCTAGGTCGCAACATGGGCACCTGTTTAAACAGACGCTAGCATTCGTTCCATCAACTAGGTCACCAACCATTTATATTTTTATGCTGTATTTCAAAAGTTAATCCTCCTTACCATGCCCCTTAATGCAAGTGTAGCTTCTGCAATGAATAAAGGTGTTAAAAGGAGGAGTTTGCTTACACAAAAATGGGTCAGAATATTCTGCAGTGTTTAATGATTACTGTAAGTTATTTTTTGTACTTAAATGTGCTTTACTTGTACATCAAGCATTAGCTTCTTGCCCATATGGGCGTTATCAATATGCCAAAGATGACAATGTATTTTTTGCCTACATAAGTTTTATTTTTATTCCAAATATTACAGTTAATTAATTAATTAATTTTTTTTTGCCTACATAGGCCTTAGTCACTTACTACAATTTAAAATGTAGGCTAGTTTCTTGTCATGGCCTTACCTGTGAATTATGCAATACAAAACTATTGTACATGATTAGTTTGGATATTTTAGTATCCTTTCATCTTTTGCAGTTACGTAGGCTTGACATATGCCACATATGTTAATAATTAACAAACATACCATATGTAGATAGTTTTTGGTATGAACTGGAGATTACCCTGATGGTCCGGACAATCTGCTAATTCGGACAACCCTTCCCCCCATATAGTCCGAGTATTACTAACAAAATCTCGACTGGTCATGCACCGTGTCTGAAATACAGTAACCCTTTACTTTCTGGATGCTCACTTTCCGGACACCCCACTTATCGGACATTGTGGGCCTGGACCTTCGAAACTCAAAAATGGCAAAAAAAAAGAAAAAAAATCCCCCCAAAATCCGAATTTTTTCCCACCTGTAATTTGAAATTGCCGCGCAGCACCAAACAGCTGTTACACCATGGACCCTTCACCCCTTCCCTTCCCCCTCCCCTGTCAGGGTTGCCATTTGGTATTTTTCATTACCAAATGTGGACCAATTTGGTAATGAAAAATTCGTTTGGTAATGAATCAGAATAATGCAATACCAAACGGATTTTTCACATGTGTGAGGATACACAGGATGGAGATGGTGGATTGTTTGCTCTCTCTGATTACTCTGCTAGCCGATATAGCATGAAAATAATCAACATGCTGTTAATTATAAGAAGATTGATTACATGAATTTTCACTTGTATATATAATCAGTGAAGAATAAATGCTAGCTTTACGAATTGGGTAATGAAAAGTTAAATTTGGCAATGAAAATTGAGGAGTTTGGTAATGTGGCCGTTGCGATCTGGCAACTCCGTTACCCCATCATCAACAGTCACAGCCTAACTCCAATCGAGAGCAGATGCTTATCGTAATGGAAGCCACATGTGTTCATTTTTTGTGAATAAACAGTGAATAAGCTGCAATACCTCGCCACTAGACCACATGGGAATTTACAGTGTTGTGCAGTGTTAAGAAATTAGAATTCAGAGTGCTAAAGATTAACTGTGGAGCGCAAACTGGCGGTTGAAACCAGTCCAGGAGCCAGGGACTTGTTGTAAGTACCCAGAATGTTTAACATTGTATAAACTCACCTCTAAAACCTCATTCTCTGGTTCTTTTTGCATTTATTTCAGTCTTTTATGTCCCTTAATGGTGTGATTTGGGTCTTAAATAGGTGCTATGCATGTCCTGTAGGGAGTTCTATAGGTGTTTTTCTGAATCAGGGTAGGTTAGGGTCCATAAGTACAAGTCCAGGAGGCTGGGGCCCACTTTCCAGACGGGACCACTTTTCAGACAAGCTTTTGGCTCTATTACATCGGAAAGTGGAGGGATTACTGTAATTCATTGTTTTATTCACAAGAATTTTGCTATGCACTGCTTTTCATTCAGATTTCCTCCACTTAGGCGTCCAGTGCTTTGCTGAGTGGAACGCTAAGCAGTATCGATGGTAGCACTTAAGTAGCACTCAGTAAAGTACTCCAGCCTGGGACTTAAGTAGAAGTCAAAACTAAATACTTAGTAATTTCGCAGGTACGGGCCCTAGACTGAGCGTTGGTACGCATCGTCTGCTGAGTTTCGGCTGCCAGCTGGGAGCAGCGAAATGTAGGGAAATCAGTGAATTGTTAGACAACTTGGAAACTTCTTTCTTGCGCGAAAAACAAGGTGTCGAAGTAAAATGCGTTGAAAAAGAGGAACCACTGTATGTGTGTGTGTATATATATATATATATATATATACAGTGGAGTCTCTTTTATCCGAAATTCTTTTAACCGTAATATGCCATTAACCGTAAGTTTTATGATGTTCTCGGGTGTCTGCCCTGTCCTCTCCTCCATACTTCTTTCCTTCCATCTTCTTCTATCTTTCTTTCCTTCATTCTTTCCTTGTCTTTCTGCCTACGGGTGACTTTACACTCCCTCTTCTGTCTTTCATTCCTTCATTCTTTCCTCTTTCTTCTGCCTATGGGTGACTCTACACTGAGTGACAAGCCAAATGGTTTCCTGTACACCAGGAAACTATTTACTACACTGGGTGGTAATCATATAACCAAATTTTGGCGCCTGGTTTAGTGGGTAATTATTGTGCTCCAATCGGATTGAGCCGGTGAAGGTTTATATCCATGGGGTGGTTGGGGTTTATTGCTCATGTAGTGCCACTCAGGGATGAGTGAGGTTGGTCACTCTCATCTCAAATGTCAGGACCAACTGCCAAGCCCCGGGCTCCTATGCTCCTCATGGGGCAACGTAGGATTGGATGATGGATGGATGGAATTTACTTAAACGTTCTCATTTCGATTAACCGCAAAAATCTGAAATCTATCTGAAAATTCAAACACGGCACGCTTGTTTCGCACCACTAACGTTAATTTACGGTTGCTCCGCTAGTCACTAGAGTGAGTGTTGGTTGCACCAGCCCCCATCCACCACCTCGGAAGATTTGGATGATGTGGAAGATGTGGAAATGATTGAATAAGGAAACTAAGAAAAAAAATAGGTTTAAGACTTTATTTGTCCGAATTGCTTACAGTGAATTACGTTATTGTTTTGGTGAAGGTTTATTTAAGTTTATGAGTGAAGATTTACTTAATATGACAGTTTCTACTACAGTTACAAAAGTGCAGTTACATACGTAGTTACTGCAGTGTATTTAGCGTTTTGATGACAGTTGAGTGGTTTTTGGGGTGCTGGTGGTGGTGGTGGGCTAGACGTCGCCAGAAATGGGTGTTGGGTGAGTACAACACTGTTCCCTAGTATCCTACATATTATTACAGTGTCTATTATCCGAAAAAATCGATTAAACGAAACTTTGGAAGTCCCATGATTTTCAGATAAAAGAGACTCCACTTATATGTACACAGTCAAGCTGCCTAAGGTGCAGCTAACTGGTTCTGGACTGCGCCCATGCCGTAGAAAACTGTGCCATACAAATAACTAAACCTATGGGAAAAATGGTACAGTACTTGGTTCTGAAAGTTCACCCAAGGTCCCCCTTTTCACCCCACTTTACACATCCACACAATCAAGCAGTCAGTCAATGCATGTATTACATGTAACAACAGGCACAAAAAACGGGAGGGTGATTAGCCTTGTGTCCACTTGGGCAATACCACGTGCTGCAGATCGAGTGAAAAAAAAAAAAAAGCTTGGCCAAGTAGACACAGATCAGCTGACCAACCAAAACACTAAAGATGGCAGAGGCTGCCTGGTCAAGCACTGATTGAAGAAGTTTATTTGATAGTCTGTATGCTCAAGTGTCAACAAAACTCACATTTAACACATTAATAATCATTCTTATATATGTGATGATGATGATGGGAGGCATTATACTTCATCTTAGCTCAGAGATAGGTGCTTCATCATTAACCCGTTCATAGCGTTTTTATGAACAACCCTATAAACTACAGCAGGCTCGCCCTGAACACGTGGGTTTCGTTCCAACCATGGCACGTTCAGAATGAAACCGCGTAAGTTTTAATTACTCCTTATTTTGCTCCCTAGACCCCCTAATGTGGAGTTTTGCTATTATCTGCCATTGGTAATCAATATGAAGCACTTTAAGTGGTTAGAAGGTTTATTTAATGTTATAACTTACAAATACAGTACTGCACAGCAAAACATCAACATATAAATACATAAACACGAGGCAACATTCCGACGTCGATCGGTTTCGGGACAATTTGCCGTCACAATAATAACAAGACAATTCACCGCCATTAACGAAAACAGCTATAGGGTGATGCTAGAATATAATTCAAATAATAATAAGTACTGATGAATTAATAATAAATACAGGTATATTCATAGAAAGACGGGGAATCATCCAGGGTGCGAATTGTCCTGATGAGGAATCGTCCATGCTTTGACGGGGAATTGTCTGACGGCAAATTGACTCGACGGCGAATTGTCTCGGAACCTATTCCGACGCCTATCAGGTAAACTGGTTATAAGACTATTTCTTGTTTTAAAATTATTTAATAGTATTTTAACTTGAACATAAACGTACCAGAACAGCAATGTAAATATTTAACTTACAAATACATTACTGTGGAAAAGCAGTACAGCGAATCACATGATCACGTGATCAAAACAAACCGTGCATGATGCGCTCATGTTCGAGGGTTTGGCCTTTCATAGGCCTCTCTTGCATAAATTTATAGTTTTCGTAATGGTTCTTTAATCTTACATTGTCTTATACATATCCCAGCACTTACCGCGTATAACTGCAAGCGCGTTCGGCGAGAACGTGTTCTAGGCGAGCTTACTGTTGTCACAATACCCAAAGAATCTTTAATGTTTCATTACTTAACACAATGAATTTGGTGAAGTTTAACCTCCTCATAAAAGAGAAAAAAGTCCACAGTTGGAGCACTTGTAGCATGGAGCTGAAAAGGTCGCCATTTTCTCTGTTTACAAACAGGGGAGCATGCCGCCAGGGAAATTTGCCCACGCATTTCAAACCTTGCTGCGCCCGCGCCATAGGCAGTTTATGCGCGTGGTTCGTTTTTTTGGGGGGTCTGGCACCTTGCCGTGTCATAGAAAACCGTGGCATAGAAGTCCGCACCATAGGCGACATGACTATATACAGTATATATATATCGTTATATATATATACGGTATATATATATATATATATATATATATATATATATAATGGTAGGGGTAGACTGTAGCACCAGTCGAGCAGGGCAGTACTCCCGAGGTGGATGGAAAGCTGATGACAGGGAGTGCTGGAGCTCCCGTTTCATCAGCCCTCAGGACTAGTTCCTGACCATTCCCCTTTGCTGAACTTTTTCAGTGTCTCAGTTACACAGAGAGTAGGCCAGCATGCTCTCCAACACAAATTTCTCTAACTATCTACACCAAACTACATGCACAGTACACACTACACTTACTTTTCAAAAAAAAAAAAAAAAAAAAAAAAAAAAGGGCATCTCATCACCCAGCCTCGGAGTCCCGGGGGGGGGGGGGGGACCATAAATGCCCCCACCTTCCGCCCCTATCCCGGTGACGACTCGAGGTGCCTGGAACCACTGTCTGACTCTCTTCTTCTTCATTTCTGCAACATTCGCGGCTTTTCCTCTAACTTTCGTTCTGTTAAGCACAACCTCTCCTCCTCTAAACCTCACCTGCTTTTTCTAACTGAGACTCAGCCATCTGAGGCAACTGACAGCAAAACCCTTTTCTGTATCCTCCTACTTTATACTCATTTCAAAGCCAAAGGTGGCTGTGTATATATACACAACGACTTATCTTGCTCTCGTGTTCCTGAACTCGATTCTTCTGAATTCTCTACACTCTGGCCTCGGCTTTCCTGTCATTCTCTGACTAAATATATCTGTGCTGTTTACTTATCCCCCTAATTCTACTATCAAAAATTCTTCGACTATCTTACTTCTACGATGGAACACATTCTGTCCATTTCTCTTGTCTCTGAAATCTCCATTCTAGGAGATATCAATGTTCACCACCACCTTTGGCTCTCCTCTCCTTTCACTGATCCACCTGGTGAACAAGCCTACATATTTTCTATCCTTAATGACCTAGAGCAGCTTGTACAGCACCCTACCCATATCCCAGACCACCTTGGAGAGAGCTCCAACATACTTGACCTCTTCCTTACAACTAATCCTTCTGCTTACACCGTTAATCTTTTCTCTCCGTTGGGCTCCTCCGATCACAACCTTATCACCTTAACCTGTCCTATCACTCCGGTACGGCCTGTGGACCCTCCAGGGAAACGTCATCTGTGGCATTTTGGAGCCGCAGATTGGGAGGCCCTCAGGCAGTACTTCTTTGATTTTCCCTGGAATGATTATTGCTTCCATGGCCGGGAGCCATCTGAGTGTGCCTTGCGCATTACGGAGGTTATTCTCTCAGGCATGGAAGCATACATTCCTTTCTCATATCCTTTGACTAATGCAAGAAAACCTTAGTTTAATCACGCTTGTTCTAATGCTGTTTGCAACAAGGAGAGGGCCTACAAAAGGTACCGGAGCCAACCCATCCTTGAATCACATCATCTTTACGTTTCTGCCCGGAATCGTGCTAAGTCTGTTCTTCGCTCTGCTAAAAATAACTTCATCCATACTAAATGCTCTCAACTCTCCAACTCGAATTCTTCCCGCTCCTTCTGGCACCTTGCCAAAAACCTTTCTAACAACTTTACCTCATCATCCTTCCCTCCTCTTTTCTACTCTGATGGTTCTGTAGCTATTTCTTCTACTGATAAAGCAGATCTCTTCGCACAGACTTTCTCCTCCAATTCCACCTTAGACGATTCCGGTGCTGTTCCTCCATCACTTCCTGCCTCTGACTTCCTCATGGCTGACATTAAAATTTCTTCAGTTGATGTATTTTCTGCCATCACTGGCCTCAATACTAACAAGGCATATGGGCCTGATGGGGTCCCTCCTGTTGTTCTCAAGAACTATGCTTACACCCTGCCTAGGCAAACTCTTTCGCCTTTGTCTGTCAACTTGTACCTTTCCTTCTTGCTGGAAGTTTGCTCTCATTCAGCCAGTCCCAAAGAAGGGTGACCACTCCCAACCCTCCAACTATCGTCCAATTGCTTTAACGTCCTGTATTTCAAAAGTTTTCGAGTCAATTCTCAATAGAAAAATTTTAAGGCATCTTTCCTATCACAACCTTCTTTCTGCTAGTCAGTACGGGTTCCGCCAGGGACGCTCCACTGAAGATCTTCTCACCTACCTTTCAGATTCCTGGTCATCCTCCTTTCGGGACTTTGGCGAAAGCTTTGCCATTGCACTTGATATCTCAAAGGCTTTCGATCGAGTCTAGCGTAAATCTTTAATTTCCAAACTGCCCTCTTATGGTTTCTATCCTTCTATCTGTGCCTTCATTGCTAGCTTCCTTTCTGGTCATTCCATAGCCAATGTTGTAGACGGCCATCGTTCTTCTCCTAGATCTATCAACAGTGGTGTTCCTCAGGGCTCTGTTCTATCACCAACTCTCTTCCTTTTATTCATCAATGACCTTCTAAGCTGTACATCTAACCCTATCCACTCATACGCTGATGACTCCACCCTTCATCTTTCCATTCGGTTCCCGCAACGCCCATCTCAGCAGTTACTTCAGCAAACAAGGGATGAGGCTATGGCACACCAAATGTCTGACTTGGCTCATATCTCTGACTGGGGTAAAAATAATCTTGTTGTTTTTAATGCATCTAAGACTCAGATTTTACACCTATCAACCCGTCAAAATCTTCCACAGGTTTACCCACTAATGTTTAATGATATTCAGCTTAATCCTGCATCATCCTTGAACATGCTTGGGGTTTCATATACTCGGAACTTATCTTGGAAAGATCATATTACATCTCTTGTAAAATCTGCTCCCAAGAGATTGGGTGTGCTAAGCCGACTCCATTCTTTCTTTACTCCTGCACAATTGTTGACTCTATACAGGGGTTTTATCTGCCCCTGTGTGGAGTACAACTCTCATGTGTGGGGAGGCTCCCTACATACAGTTCTTCTCAATAGGGTGGAGTCAAAGGCTTTTCGTCTCATTAACTCTCCTCCTCTTACTGACTCCCTTCAACCTCTGTCTCTTTGACTCACTGTTGCATCTTTATCTCTTTTCTATCGCTACTTTAATGGTCACTGCTCCTCTGAACAGTCTGCATGCATTCCTCCACCTCTACGATGGGCGCGTAGCACCTGTCTGGCAGCAAACTCTCATCCCTTTTCTGTCCAACTCTCTAATGCAAGAGTTAACCGTTACTCGCAGTCCTTCATTTATGCAACGGGTCAACTCTGGAACTGTGTCCCTCTGTCTGTATTTCCTGCTGCCTATGATCTCCAGTCTTTCAAACGCAGTGTGTCCAGGCATCTCGAAATGAATGGATCTTGAATTTGGCTCTCTCTTGTATTTTGTTTTTCTCTTGGAGGGAACTGTTATTGCGGGCTCATGGCCTTTGGTTCTTTCTTCCTCGCATAAAATATATATATATACACACACATCCAGTAATACCCTGATATACGATACCTCTAGATGCGATACCCCGATTTAATGATCGGGGTACAAATACCACCATACCCTGCCTGACAATGGCCAAACCCCGGTTTAACGATAGTTTTATTTTGTTTTTAAAGGCTCCAACATGCTTGTATGCGTCAGCCTTGGTCACCAAATGGTGGCTCTCCATGCTGCACGATCCATTGCAGCCTCCCTGTTCAATCCCTTAACCCTGAGGTCACACTTAATGACCTCGTCCCATGTCTTTCTCGGTCTACCCCTCATAACCCCACCCCCAATATTAACACTTCTCACCTTCCTCACCCAATTATCATCCTCCATCCTCTCCAAATGTCCAAACCATCTCAATCCACCTCTCCTCATCACAACACCAACTCACTCCAGTCCCATCCTACCTCTCAACTCTTCCATCGTAAACTCAGCCCCCCTAGACCTTGCACGCAGGGACGAACTGCACATCCACCTAATCATTGTCATTTCTGTACATCTGAGCCTGCGAATATCCTCCTCCATTACTGCCCAGGTCTCACTACCATACAGCATTGCACTCCTAACACATGCTGCATACAAAGTCCCCTTAGCACGTAGGGAGAATCCTCTCAATGTCAGGAGAGGCAACAGCTCCCTGAACTTCTTCTAACCACTTCTCACCCTAACCTCCAGCACACAACATGTCTCCCAAATAATACTCTTCCACACACTCAAGAGACTCACCAGCAAGTTCAATCCTTTCCTGCCTGACAATCTCCACCTTCTCTCCCTGACATGCCATACACATAAAATCAGCATTATCTTGCAGTCTACCTCTGATACCACTACATCTCTTGTGCACCCATTTATCACAAACACCGCACAAGATGGAATTACTTCCCACGGCCTTGTGGCAAACTGCACATGGCCACTCTCCCTCGTCTTTGACAGTACCACCACCAACCCTAGATATCATCACTTTTGTTTTATCTGCATTTACCCTTAAACCTTGTGCCCCATACCATCTCTCCACTTCCTAAACCCTTCCTCCACTTCCCTTTCATTCCCTGCAATCGACAATCATCACCATACAACATCTCCCACAGGAGTCCGTTTCTAAAGTCATGTGAGAGGGCTTCAAGTACCATGATAAACAACATGGGACTCAAAACTGACCCCTGATGCACACCAACATTCAAGGAAAACTCATCACTCAAATCTCCATTCACTCTTACCTGGGTGCGAGCACCCACATACTTAGCCATAACCACCCTAACCAGCCACTCCTCCAAGCCAAGCTTTCTCATTGCCCACTTCACCACCTCTCTAGGGACTCTGTCAAAGGCCTTTTCCAAATCAACAAAAACAAAATACAGATCCCTTCTCCTACCAATATATTTTTCCTGAAGCTGTCGAACAGTGAATATGGCATCAGTGGTCCCCTTACCTGGCATAAACCCAAACTGCATCTCATCAATAATCACTGTTTCTCTAATCATACCTTGTAAAACTCTCTCCATTACCTTCATTATCTAATCTAAAAGCTTTATACCTCTATAATTTCCTCTTTCCAGGGCATCACCCTTCCCTTTATACAAATTTACAATTACACTCTTCAGCCAATCATCTGGGACAACATACCGGTACTCATAAATAATCCTATTTATCAGGTTAGTGACTAACTTCACCCCTATGTCTCCTGAGGCCTTCAACATTTCAGCAGTCAACCCAGACACACCTGCTGCCTTCCCCACCTTCATCCTGCCTATTGCCTCACTCACAGTAGCTGCATCAATCAAAGGCCAAGGGCCAAAACAGTGGGTTTTGATTTTTTTTTTTTTTTACCGATTTTGTGGCTTTACATTGAGTGACAAGCCAAATGGTTTCCTGTAAGCCAAGAAACCATTTACAACGCTGGGTGGTAACCATAACCAAACCATACGTGCTCCCTACATGTCAACAAGTGGGTTGGTGGAGGGTTGGTGCCCCTCCCTGTAAAACAACTAACTCAGTGTCAAATGGCCACCCTTTGCGGGATTGTGGTGTCTGGCAATAGCTAGATAGATTATATTTTACACTAAAATTGTGTGTTTAGGTTGATTTATAAACTATTTTTATACTTAGATCAATGTGTTTTAGCCATAGGTGGGGTGAACATAGTCATTTTGGGGAAAAGTTTACTAAGCTTGATTTTTTCCAGACTTATACTTGACAATTTTCAGAGTTCATCTGTTGGTTTTAGTGAGTTATTTATAGGTGTTAGGTTAGGTTTGGCCATGTGGAGAGGATGGAGAGTGAGACACTAACGAGCAGAGTGTATGTGAGTGAGGTGGAGGTGGGGAGAGGGAGGGGGAGGCCAAGGATGAGATGGAGGGATGGAGTGGAGAGGTATATGAGAGAGGGGGGTGTGAGCTGGGAGCAGGGCAGTGAAATGGCAGGGGACAGGGCAACATGGAGGCAATTTGTTTGTGGCCACCCCTTAGGGGATTAAGGCATCTGGCAATAGATAGATAGACAGGTTAGGTTAGCTTCTTTTACAGCTGTTAGACCATTTAGATTGGCTTTAAACTTGTTTTTGGGCTCATTTGGGTGGGTTTTGGACTTGATTGGGGGGGAACCCAATGCTGAAAAAAACATCCCATTGCTTTACATGTTAAAACTACCCCGATATGTGATACCCTGCCTAACGATGGGTTTTTACCAATCCAATTGCATCTTTAAACAGGGGTATACCTGTATATATATATAGGTGGTCCCCTACCCATGAAGGGGTTACGTTCCGAGAAACTGCTCATATGTTGATTTTTTTGTATGTAGAAAATGCATAGAATGCACCTAACTAACCAAACATCATAGCCTATCCAAGCCTACCTTAAATGTGCACAGAACACTTTCGTTAGCCTACAGCTGGGGAAAATCATTAACACACAGCCTATTTTATAACTGACTGTTGAATATATCACATTATTTATTGAATGCTGTACTGTACTAATTGATTGTGAAAGTCCATGTTCACATGTGATGGACATTATGGGGTGGTTAACAGTTTTCCGTTATAACAAAATCAGGGCAAGTAGCCGTTTAGAGTAACTGCCTTCCTCTTCTTCTCACCAGTAGCTGGAAAGACAGAAGGGCATTTTGTAGACATGATGGATGCACAAACCACAATGTAGATACAGGGGGTATAAAAAAAAAAAAAAATCCTAGCAACACAGAACACTGTAGAGCATTGACTGTTTACACTAACGACCACCTGAGCAGACTGGGAGTGACTCGGCTCGCTGCCGCTGCATCGTACCGCATTTCGCATGCCCAGGAAAAGAACAAAATTCAAATTTCAAAGAACAGTTTCTAAATTCGTGTAGTAGAAAATCTGTAGGTCGACTGTTCACAAACAGGGGACCACCTGTACAGCCAGTTCTCCTACAACATGTGATCCTAGAACAAATCATAAAACATGAAAGGCACATGTTTGTGTTTCAAAATCTTACTACACGGAAAAAGATGCATATACTGCAACGGGAGGCACCTGTTTATGTTTCAGTCTTCCTACACAGAAAAGTTGCATATAACAAGATCTGTCAGGCGATGACGTGTCTGCGTGGGTTTAGTCACGGTCCACAGAGCATTTCTTCTCCACTTCAGCCTGCCCTCTCCCCGCACTGTAACTATACTCGTGCTCTGTGTGTGTGTGTGTGTGTGTGTGTGTGTGTGTGTGTGTGTGTGTGTGTGTGTGTGTGTGTGTGTGTGTGTGTTGCCAAAGCCTGGCCCACTCAAACATTGGAAGTCTTTGACACAAGAGCTGAAAGTGGATGCTATAAAGAGAAAAGCCAAGGGTGTGAAGAACTGTGACACACCCAAGTTCTACAAAGTTAATGAGTCCACCATTTGTATGATTCTGATCAAGAAAGACGCCATTCTGAACACAGCTCGGGTTTATGGCGGCTCTCGCATGGACAGCAGCGTATGAGTGACTGATCTGGCTCTTGTTAAGATGGAGAGATTCTTGATTCTGTACCGCAACAGGAAAGAGATGGAGGGCGTGCCAACAGACTCGCAAGAGCAAGATGCTATGCATGTCTGATGTTTCTATGGACTTTGAGGGGTTCAAGGAAGAAGCAGAGGAGTGGCAACAGGGAACAGAGGTGATCAGGACTCTCAAGACTCATCTTCTAGCTCGGAAGAGGACTCTAGGGAACCGGCACAGCAGGAGGACCGTGCCAGGGACCAGTAGGAGTCCTGCCCTGCCTTGAAACCCCACTCCCCCTCCCTGCAGCAAGCCCACAACATCTTGGATTAATGGTGAGGAATATTGCATTTTTGTACTGACAGGTTTTAATGTCTAAATTAGGTAGGCAAATGTCCTGAAAAAATGATGAAAAAAAACCAAAATGGTGAACTTGGGGCTGGTTTGGGTCCCATGAAACCCTTTAACACATAAGCATATGGTTCCTATTATACACAATCCTATTGGGCGGTGCTTTCTGGGTACAATATTCCCGCGTTACAGGAGATGGCACTGTATGTAAATCAAGTCAATGATGGAATAATGAAGAAGTAGCACGAAGTCATAACATGGCTATATGGCATTGTAGGAGCTGAGGGGAAAATGAAGACCAGAAGAAACATGGAAATATCAAGAAGAGAGGTATGACAGAGGAGGACAGTAAGGAGAGAAAGACTAGAGACATAAATTGCCCTTTTTGATCATCTCTTATGACATGCAGGGATACTGAGGAAGTATTCTTTCTCCCCCCTTCCCATGGGAGTATATAGAGTCAAAACTTTCACATCCGAGATGTTTTGATGGTGTGGTTTGTGCAACATTCTGACCCATGTCAATGGGATGTTCTGACTTATGGAACATTATGACTACTCACATGAGGTACAGTACGAGTACAATCAAAGATAGAAGTCGTTATGCTGTTCTGTCCAAAGATTAAGTGTAATACATAAACCATATGAGAGCTCTAACACAGTTACATATTTGTGGCTGGCTACCCTAACTTTCTCAAGCTTCATATCAGCTGCTGAGGGAATGATGGTACAAGTGAACCCAGGAAATTCCAAAGCCTTAACATTAATTTATAAAAACAGCAAAGTCCAGGGCAAAATGTGAACCATATTCAGCCAGGCGATGACTACCTGACTGTTACATCCTACATCATGCCACAAAACATAAAGCAGATCTAGATATGGGGAGGACATGAAATGTGCATCCAACTACTGTACAAGAGATATGAAAGAGGACGTGATATACATTTGGGAGGAGGGGCCCTGAACAGACAGTGGAAACATTCAGTGTACAGTACACAGAACAGCAAAAGATGAATTAGGCGATTTCTGGAGGAAGACACAATGGCCAGCGGTCATCGTTCAGGTAGCCCCGGTGTTAGCACACCAATAAAGGACCTGGAAATAATTACAATGATGGCAGGCAGCACTTACAAGCAGTGCTTAGGTCTTAGGAGATGAACTGCACCAAACAGTTTTACAATGACAAAGTATTCTGAATAAGATACCCGAATTCTAGTCTGTGAGATTCAATTCACCACTCATACCAAAACATTCAAATCATTATAGAATAACTCTTTCTTCATATGTAAAATAGTTTGGATTAAAAAAAAAATAACTGACAGATAATGACAATCACATCTCATAACAGACTGAAGCCAAGTAGAAGTTAAATGAATAAAAAAGGAGAACTAATTTCAAGACAGTTCCTCAGCTAGCCTAACTGATTTGAAGTGTTCCTGACAGGACAGTAAGATAGAGCACACATGAGACGCAGTTAAACTAAATCAAGTAAAAGTAGCAATCAGTAATACACAACTTATTGCCTAGATGTGTTTCACTTCTTTTTTTTATGCATCACAAACTGTTCCTTCTAAGAAAAATAAAAAACAATACAACAGAGAGCCAAATTTAAAGATCTGTTCATTGCTTGATGCCTGGACACACTGCGTTTGAAAGACTGGAGGAAACAGGCAGTAGGAAATACACAGAGGAAGACAGGTCCAGAGATGAACTGCTGCATACATGAAGGACTGGGAGTAAAAGTTATGGTACCTCTAGTACTAGAGAGCTGGACAGAAAAGGGATGAGAGTTTGTTGCTAGACAGGTGCTATGCACCCGCTGCAGTGGTGGAGGGATGCAAACGGACAGTTCTGAGGAGCAGCAACTACTGAAGAAGTGACAGAAGAGGGAGATGCAACAGAATGGCAGAGACCGAGGTTGAAGACAGCCAGTTAGAGGAGAGTTAATGAGAGACAAAGCCTTTGACTTAACCTTGTTGAGAAGAACGGTACAGTATGTGGGGAGACTCCCTACATATGAGAGTTGTACAGTATTCTACAAAGAGGCGAATACAACCTGTGTATAAAGTCAACATCTGTGCAGAGGTAATGAAGGCACAGAGTCTGCTCTGCACACCTTATCTCTTGGAAGCAGATTTTACAAGAGAGGTAATCTGGTCTTTCCAAGATAAATCCCGAGAGAATGAAATCCCAAGCATAGTTAAAGATGATGCAGGACTGAGTTGGGTATAGTTAAAAATTAGAGGATACTCTGGCGGAAAAGTCTGACGGGTTAAAATATGTAACAACTGAGTTTTTGAAGCATTAAAAATAAGATTACTTTTACCCCAATCAGAGATATGAGCCAAGTCAGACATTAGGTCTGCCAAAGACTCATTCCTTGTTTCTTGAAATAACTGTTCAGATGGATGCTGTGGGAAGGGAATAGAAACATGAAAGGTTGAGTCATCAATGTATGAGTGGATAGGGTTGATGTACAGCTTAGGTCATTGATGAATAGAAGGAAGAAAGCGGTGACAGGACAGAACCCTGAGGAACACCACTACCGATAGCTCCAGGAGAGGAACAGTAGCCGTCTACAACAGCAGCTATAGGATGGCCAGAAAGAAAGCAGGAGATGAAGGCACAGATAGGATACAAACCATACCGGTATAAGGTCAGTTTGGAAATTAACAATTTATGCCAGACTCGATCGAAAGTCTCTGAGATGTCAAGTGTAATGGCAAAGCTTTCGCCAAATCCCGAAAGAAGAATGACCAGGAGTCTGAAAGGTAGGTGAGAGGATCGCCAGTGGAGCATCCCTGACGGAATCCATACTGACAATCTGAAAGAAGGTTGTGACAGGAAAGGTGCTATAAATTTTTTTGTTAAGAACAGATTTAAAAATTTTTGAAATACGCATTGTTAAAGCAACTGGACAATAGTTAGAGGGCTGGGAGTGGTTACCCTTCTTTGGAATGGGCTGAATGAGAGCAAACTTCCAGCAAGAAGGAAAGGTACAAGATGACAGAAAAAGGCAAAAGAGTTTGCCTAGGCCGGGTGTAAGCACAGAAGCACAGTTCTTGGGATCAACAGGAGGAACCCCATCAGGCCCATATGTATTGTTAGTACTGAGGCCAGTGGTGGCAGAAAATACATCAACTGGAGAAATTTTAATGTCAGCCATGAGGAAGTCAAAGGGGGGAAGTGGTGGAGAAACAGCACCGGAATCGTCTAGGGTGGAATTTAGGAAAAAGTCTGAGTGATGAATTCTGCTTTATAAGTAGAGGAAACAACTACAGAGCCATCAGAGTGTAAATGAGGAGTGAAGGATGATGAGGTAAAGTTGTTAGAAAGGTTTTTGGCAAGGTAACAGAATAAGCGGAATAATTCTTTACCAAATGAGCACTGTGATTCCACCTTTAACAAACTCAAGATCTCAAGGTAAGTAGTTTTAGTACATACGCAACAAAGATGGTTAACTGTTCCATCATGACTGCATGATGCGATTGGAAAAAGACAAAATATACCTATTTTGGGGTATTTAAGGAAGCAGCCAGGTCGCCCACAGCAGTGTTTACCAACGGTCTCTCCAACAGGTAACAGTGTTTACCAACCATTGCTCTTACTGGATGTGTCAGTGTATCCCATGTCAAAACAATGGAAAACTTAATGATTTAACCAAACCTAATCCAACCAAATCTCACTTGCATTTGACAGTCAGCTTTCAAATTTAAAAATGCATGGTAGGAACGTTAAATATGGCCAGCTATTGGCTGATGTTGGTGCAATATTTACACATTCCAAATCATTTATAATTTTCAAAGGTATGTTTATAAACCCCCCTGGTAGCTGTGGTAATCCAGGAATAATAGCAAGTAACCTGTGAAAAAGTCATTTCAACAGAAAATGTGGAAAGGCCACACCCATTTGGTAAAGAATGAATGAATCTGTGTTGGAGAGTTCATAGCATTTAGCAAATGAAACTATTTTTAGGAAAGCGAAGAACAGACTGCACAACTCCAGGAAGATGCACAAAAGGGATGAGATTCAGGAGTGGGTTGGATCCAGTGTCTTTTGTAAGCTCTCTGCTCGTGAACTGTCACATGGAGCAATTCATTAGTGCTACTGGCATAACTTTATAAGTAACCAACATTACCGATTTTCATTATATTACGTCCCTGAACTATTCTAACCAAGACTTACCTTTTAACCCTAGTTTTAGTTGGGGGAGCTAATTTTATAGGGGTCATCATGTAGTGGCTTAGGCTATCTCTCAGTAGTGGATGAATGTCGCGCCATATTGGCTGGTGCAGGCGTGTGCACTCGGTCTATGTCAGGCCCTAGCTTAGGTTAGGTTAGGCTGGGTTAGTTTAATGCAGATTAGTACCTGGTATGTTTTCAATTAATTTTGATCTTGATTTGGGGGGATAAACCCACTTTTGGAAATTACTCAAAATTACAAAAGGGGGATTTTCCCCCCAAAATGAAGGTCAAAACTAATTAAAACACGGTATTTTGAATTGGAAACCATAAAAATAATAATAAAAGAAAACGGTTACTTCTACAAATTTACCGTGCTACCAACCATCGATATGACACAATACACAGCGTACCTAAACTTCAGCCTTTCAGCATAAGTTTTCACCAAATTTCATGACATGACTTTTGTCATTGGTTGTACAGTAGTCCTTGATACCAATAACTGCAGGTTCATACCAGTTTGACACATTCTACCACTTCTCTGAAGATCAATCTTTTTTCTACAATTATATATCATTCTGGGCACAGGAGTGAGTGAAAACTTCTTAGCTGCTATTACAGTCAGGCTGTCTGGTACAGTTATGGAACCTGTGAAGATACAATAATGGAAGTGCTAGCTGATACCTCACAGGCCAGCTTGTCAGAAAAACTGTACCACCGAAATAGCCAATAAACTACCGGTACTGTACAAAGGTAACTACTGTTGTAGGTTCAGTTGAACTGACAAGTTACATGTTATGAACTGCTGGTCAAATGGTCATGTGCCTGGAATGGAAATTGTGTTTGTGAAGAATGTACTTTGTATATGCATGCTGGAGGCAGGCCATTTATATCTAAGCAAAATGCTGTTTCAAAGATATAGTGTCATGAACTGGGGCCTGCCTGGGCCCACAACCTCCCAAACAACTACAAATATCTGCGTTTGCGATAACTAAAGCAACTGACAAACCTATATTCGCTCACCACACTGCTCTCCTGTCATATTCCACATACATACACACACAGCTGCCAGTTTAAAATGACACAAAAGCACTCCCAAACACAGACTTTGGGGAACCTGGAAAAGGACAGGTGGATAGCGGCAACATCATCGTATGCCCGGCTTACCTCAAACACCTTCAACAGGAACTCCACATATCTTTGTCGAAGGCCAAGCGACTTGCCGAGGCCGGCCAGGACAACGACGGTGACAAGGATGATCAAGAAGGGCGGGAGGACTACAGTGAGAGCGACAGTAGCCAACGCATCCACCACCGCCATTGTATCAGGACTGACTCAGGTAGTTGCAGTGTAGCACTAACACCTTGCCTCACTCATGCCATCCTAACCTCCGTGTCTCCTGGCTTCTGCTGTACTGTCTACCTACTGCGTGATTTTACTTCTCTTCCACTAATTTTCTGCATTTTCTATTCCAAATAAGTGTACATACAAGATAACACTCATATAAAGCAAATTTTAAAGAACCCCGATCTCCCAAGACTAGGTGTAAGCGTCGCATTTAATCCAAGGTCTTGACGTTACGTACAGTAATTTATAGATATCAGTGATTACCCCTGATATTTTATCTGATATCCAATGCGCAACATTAGATAACAGCATATAGGGTAAATGTGAGACACATTGGTATAAACTTTGGGTAAATAATGGTACTTTGATATGTCGGCAAAGTACACCACGCGTTATATAAGGCGTTGTCAGCTCCGATCCGGACCCAACATCCCCCCTCCCAAAGCAGGGGCGCAAAACTATAGCCCAGCTACTTAGCTAAAACCAGGGTACACCATAGGAAACCTATTACGTCCAGTCAATCAGTGTCAACTATCTATCTCTATCTATATACCTAGGCTGCTCCCCCCAAAGAAAGGGAGGTAGCCGAGACAGGACGACACACTCCCCGTTTACTCATCCATTCAAACACATTCATTCGCATTTTAGCCCCAAAGGGGAGAACGGACAGATCCTCATCGCACCACACCGCACAAGGGTCAACTGCGCAATGCAATCAGTGACATCCGCATGCGCAATGCAATCAGTGACATCCGCAGCAGGGCCCGACAGCAGAACTGGTTTACCCCTGCCACATCATAACAGATCCATCCCCCTACCCGCACCTGACCTGACTAGCTGATCAGACCAAATGCGGGAGAATATCCCCTCAGGGCTGCGTCATCACTTATTCATTCACAATTTCTCTCCATTTATTTCTGTCACGCATAGCCACACTTCCTTGCTCAACAGACATCCCTCTTGCATCCAGCGCCCTCTTCACACTGTCCATCCATCCTATTCGTGGTCTTCCTCTCAGCCTTACACCTCTCACATCAGTTCTAGTTATCTTTTTCACCAATCGCTCATTATCCATTCTCTCCATATGCCCAAACCATTGAAACACACTCTGCTCAACTCTACAAGGCATCTCCCGAACAACTCCAGTTCTCCTTCGCACTTCATCATTTCGCACTCGATCCATACGCGTCACTCCACACATACTCCTCAGACACCTCATCTCCATTACATTCAAACTTTTCCTCTCTGCTACACCCATATTCCATGTTTCAGCCCCATATAACGCAGTCGGTACCACAACACCCTCAACTAATAACGGAAATGGAGGCCTCATTGATAAGTTGGGGCATACGCTATGAGGCTCTAAGCCACGGTGCTCATTCCCATAACTCAGACCTTTGAGTCTGCAGAGTTATTCACCCAATATCCTGGGGTACATGATTATTTCATCATCCAGTTCACCACAGTTACCACCCGTAGGTGTTACCTACCAACCCGCAAAGGGTATATGGACACCTGACTGAGTTCAGTGATGCCAGCGGCCCAGCTGCAGGAGTCGACACTCGCGCCAGCGGGCCGCGGCAGCTTTGCTGCCAGCCACCACAGCTGTATTGTTACAACGTTAGGGTTTCGTTGACAGGTCGAGATCGACACAGACAGGCCAGGTGGTTAATCAAAGGAAGTTGAACACATCTGGGTTTTATGCCTTGTAGGCACAGCTGAGGAACAACTGCAAAACTCTGTGACTTTTCTCTTACACGGACTCTGTCCTTCACTCAATACTACTCTTCACCAGCCGACTTACTCTCACTTATTGACTCTGATGGACTACCCCTTCATTCATTTGCTCTCACTGTCTGACTCACTAACTCTGTCACTGACTCACTGACTGTTCATTGACGAAAAACTGAATGCCGCACATACTGTTACACTTGGCTGACTTCCGCTAAACGGCCATTGCTGCCTGCATGCAATCTAACGATCTGCTACACCCTGGCTTTTTTTACTAAACTGTACCATTCAGCACACTCTTGGCTAACTGGGAGTGAAATACCAAGGGGAAGCCACAGAGAGGTGCGACAAGAGACCGAGCAAGACAGGCATATGTCCCCAACCACCATGCGCCCCTCTTCCCCTCAACGGAATCCACGAGAGGTACACTCGGTAAAAAAAAAGTATCGGTGCACAACACTGACGAAACATTTTGGATCACGGTACGAAGGTCTCTGAAATATTTGTGTCCGACGTGTTGGGAGGTGTCATATAACATCATCTGAGGTATCCCCTCGCTAAAATATAAATAAACATTCTGAACCTGCTACAGCCAGGCATAACAAGTTACCAACCCTCCCACACAGCCAGCATGTGAGTGAATATTTTCGGAAGACATCGAACCCTCTATGCACCGATACTTTTTTTACCGAGTGTACGTCAACCTGCTGCATTACTCTATACCTGGACCAGCGCTCATCAAGATCGGGGCAGGATCTGTGTACCAACAGACTCCCCAGGTAGGACCGTGATGATGCCCACCGTGCTCCTTTCACCTACTGCCCCCTGTAGGACTGAGATGATGCCCACTGTACTCGTCGGGGAAAGGACGCCCACTGTCCTCCTTTCATCTACAGCCCCAAGCAGGACCATGACGAAGCCCACCGTGCTAGTCGGGGAGGGAACGCACACCGTGCTTCCCTCACCTGCAGCCCCTGCTGGGAGCAGGACCTCGGCAACGCCCACCGTGCTCACCGGGGAGTGCATGCCCACCATGCTCCTCTCACCAGCAGTCCCAGGACATAGCAGAACCACGGCAGCACCCACCATGCTCACTGGGGAGGGAATGTCCACCATGCTTCCCCCACCTGCAGCCCCCACTGGGAGCAGGACTGCAGCAATGCCAGCCGTGCTTGCCAGAGAAAGGACACCCACCGTGCTCCTCTCACCTGCAGTTCCAGGGTCTAGCAGAACTGCGGCGTCGCCCACCGTGCCCGCTGGCGAGGGAACACCCACCATGCTTCCCTCGTCTACTAACCCTGCAGCACCCACCGTGGGGTCACGCCCCTTGCTCACCTCACTCCTCCAAAGGCCGAGTGGGACACCCCTCCCACTCTCCCTGCACCACAAGGGGCAGAGCCGGCTCCCCAGCAAAGTCGCTGCTGGAAGGGGCCCTAGAATGGCCCTATAGTAAGTCTGGGGTTACGCTCACTACAAACAGCGTCCTTATGTCACCAGTGGTGACATGTAGAGGTGTATGGTATGTAGGAGGACTTCTGGGCCTTGATGGCAGGCTGTGAAGCCTATGCCCAGAGTCGGACACATAAAAAAAAAGAAAAAAAAAAGTTGCTGTCGGACTCCTGGAGAAGGAGAAGCCGCAGGCAGCCCCTGTCAGACTCCTGACGAAGGCAAGACCGCAGACACCAATCACCAAGGGACGCCCCCAGGACTCCTGGCTGAGACCTTCCCAGACCATGTTTTACGTTTCTACCTGGAATCGTACTAAAACTGTTCTTTGCTCTGCTAAAAATAATTTCATCTGTACAAAATGCTCTCAACTCTCCAACTCGAATTCTTCCCGCTCCTTCCGGCACCTTGCCAAAAACCTTTCTAACAACTTTACCTCATCATCCTTCTCTCCTCTTTTCTACTCTGGTGGTTCTGTAACTATTCCTTCTGCTGATAAAGCAGATCTCTTCGCTCAGACTTTCTCCTCCAGTTCCACCTGAGACGATTCCGGTGCTGTTCCTCCATCATTTCCCCCTCAGACTTCCTCATGGCTGACATTAAAATTTCTTCAGCTGATGTATTTTCTGCCATCACAGGCCTCAATACTAACAAGGCATATTGGCCTGATGGAGTCCCTTCTGTTGTCCTCAAGAACTGTGCTTCTGTGCTTACACTCTGCCTAGGCAAACTCTTTCAGCTTTGTCTATCTTGTACCTTTCCTTCTTGCTGGAAGTTTGCTCTCATTCAGCCAGTCCCAAAGAAGGGTGACCATTCCCAACCCTCTAACTGTTGTCCAATTGCTTTAACATCCTGTGTCTGAAAAGTGTTCGAGTCAATTCTTAATCGAAAAATTTTAAAGCATCTTTCCTATCACAACCTTCTTTCTGATTGTCAGTATGGGTTCCGTCAGGGATGCTTCACTGGCGATCTTCTCACCTACCTTTCAGACTCCTGGTCATCCTTCTTTCGGGACTTTGGAGAAAGCTTTGCCATTGCACTTGATATCTCAAAGGCTTTCGATCAAGTCTAGCGTAAGTCTTTAATTTCCAAACTGCCCTCTTACTGATTCTATCCTTCTATCTGTGCCTTCATCTATTGCTTCCTTTCTGGTCGTTTTATAGCCACTGTTGTAGACGGCCATCATTCTTCTCGTAGATCTATCAACAGTGGTGTTCCTCAGGGCTCTGTCCTAGCACCAACTCTCTTCCTTTTATTCATCAACGACCTTCTAAGCTGTACATTTAACCTTGTCCACTCGTACGCCGATGACTCCACCCTTCACCTTTCCATTCGATTCCCGCAACGTCCATCTCAGCAGTTACTTCAACAAACAAAGGATGAGGCTATGGCACACGTAATGTCTGACTTGGCTCGTATCTCTGACTGGGGTAAAAATAATCTTGTTGTTTTTAATGCATCAAAGACTCAGTTATTACATCTATCACCCCAATAAAATCTTCCACAGGAGTACCCACTAATGTTTAATAATATTCAGCTCAGTCCTGCATCATCCTTGAACATGTTTGGGATTTCATTCACTCGGAACTTATCTTGGAAAGATCATATTACATCTTTTGTAAAATCTGCTTCCAAGAGATTAGGTGTGCTGAGCCGACTCCATTCCTTCATTACCCCTGGATAGTTGTTGTCCCGGGTTTTATCCGCCCCTGTGTAGAGTACAACTCTCATGCGTGGGGAGGCTCCCCACATACAGCTCTTCTCAACAGGGTGGAGTCAAAGTCTTTTCGTCTCATTAACTCTCCTTCTTTTACTGGGTCGCTTCAACCTCTGTCTCTTCACTGCACTGTTGCCTCTTTATCTCTTTTCTATCACTACTTCAATGGTCACTGCTCCTCTGAAGTGTCTGCTTGCATCCCTCCACCTCTACGACGGGTGTGTAGCACCCGTCTAGCAGCAAACTCTCATCCCTTTTCTGTCCAACTCTCTAATGCAAGAGATAACTGTTACTCCCAGTCCTTCATTTATGCAACAGGTCAACTCTGGAACTGTCTCCCTCTGTCTGTATTTCCTTCTAGCTAATGGGGAGTATAAAAGCCTGCATTGCTTAGAGGCAAAGTGGGGATCCTCTCTTTGGCTCAGTGGTAACGTGTGTGGTATGATGCGCAAGGGCCCAAGATCGAGTCTTGGCCAGGACAGTGATTAATTTGTTAAGTTTCATTTCGGTTATTACATTGGTGGCAGCGGTGGGATGTGAGGCGGGGCCTGGTTGGCAATTTGATATTGGTCCTTGGTTAGCTGACAGCATCCCTGCCCTTACATCCCGGGGATGGGCTGTTTTGCTGTGGTCCACAGCCTCCCCATGGTGGCCTCTGATGCTTACGCAACCTTGTGTGTTCGAAACTCACCAAATTAGTCACCAAGGGGAGAAAAGAGGGATGTAATGGGGTGTATAAAAGCCCACATTACTTAGAGACAAAGAAGGGATCCTCTCTTTGGCTCAGTGGTAACGTGCGCGCGTATGATGTGCGGGGCCCAAGATCAAGTCTCGGCCAGGACAGTGATTAATTTGTTAAGTTTCATTCTAGTTATTACACTATGATCTCCAGGCTTTCAAACGCAGTGTGCATCCATGCATCTCGAAATGCTCTGATCTTGAATTTGGCTCTCTCTTGTATTTTGTTTTTCTCTTGGACAGAACAGTTACTGCAGGCTCATGGCCTTTGGTTCCTTCTTCCTCGCAAAAAAAAAAAAGACTGGCCGGCAAGCCATCCTCCACTAAGGGTAGGTGCAAGGCAGCGTACCTACTCCATCCAGTAAAAGGCCTCCCTCTACGCCGCCCAACAGCCCTCACCTGACGACCCGGCATACGATAGTGGTCCAACGCCTCTTCAGAGAGCACGCAACTGACAGGACCTGCCCCACGCCTGGGGGCCACCTGCAGTTACCCTATCAGCCCTAGTCACAAACTCCAATCCCTGTATCTCAAACAGTTTGTGTAATCTATCACATTGTATTGTGCCAAGCCACTGTACTCTTTATATGTAATATACGTGTAAGACTGGTTAGCCTGTGTTTTGAGACCTGTTCCTCTGGTTGCATGCTCTGTACCTGGTCTTGGAAAGAACCCAGTATCAGACCCTTGTACTCAGAGAGCAACAAGTTGATCTCTGAGTACGTGGCATAACACTGGTGGCAGCGGTGGTTCTAGATGCAGTCAGGAGAGAGCAACTAAGAACTGAGAGGGAAAATCTGACAAAATGGCAGCCAAACCACACGTACAATTACCAAAATTTGATCTTGAACAGTGCGATATAGGCACATACGTATATGATTAAACCACTGTTAGACATCGGATTTTAATACAACAAGGAAAAAATAATAGTAACGCTAATGCACCTAGGAAAAGCAGTCTCACGCATCGCCATGAAGATCATCCCAGAGCTGACATGGGCACAGTTCACACAAATTGAGACACAAGCAATCACACCATCACTGGGAAAAGTTGTAGCTTTGTCCCAGCTCGATGCCGTCATCTAAGATGGCAACCTAGATGACACTAAGACTAGTCATTGTCGCATACCCAGAGGCCGATGCAGCCACCCGGGAACAACACATTTTCAACACCCTGTTGAGGATCCTTCCCAGCACCGTAAGCGAACTCTTCACAATCTCTGACCCAACGGGAGACCTTGACAGATGTTCAACTCGTTAGGTGTCCTCTCGCTGTCCGCACCACTCCACAACACATCAGTGCAGTGAATAGCGTCCCAACGCATAAGGCACAACACCTAAAGCCATAGATGCCCCCCACCTGCGTAGTTTCATCAACATCACCCACTGAAGTATGCCCAGGGCGTTCCCCCACCAAAACGTGCCCTGCTTCTAAGAAGAATACCAACCTAGTCTCCATAAATCTGTGGGAGTTCTCAGCCTGTAATCACAGGTGCCCCATTCAAGACATACTGGAACAGCTGAAAGCTGCCCAATGAAAGACAGCTACCCAGGGGCGCTGCAAGGTCTCCTCTATAGAGGACAATTGCTGCGAGGACAATGCACCCTCCGCCGAGTACTCCAACCCTGGTGAAGTAGAGCTGGATGAAGAAGATGCCCCATAATAACTGGATTTTTAAAACTGCCCCCGCACCTCCCCATGATGGCGAGGGCCACCTCACAAAAATACCGCCCCCCAGTCTGCTGTAAGATGAGACTGAATGGGGTGAAAGCAAGGCTACTGGTGACATGGGAGCTGCCAGATACTACCTCTACCACCATTTCTACTCCCACCATGCCTCAGCTTTTGGTCTGCTTCTCCATACTTCAGCTCACCTCATAGATGAGGGAGATGGCCCCCTGCCTATCCATGGGGAAACTCGGGCCTTGCGAGCCAACACTCACCAGAAGGTATCAGCCAAGCATCAGTTCATCATTTTTGATTCAGCCTGCCGTGCTTATGATGGCTACCTAGGGCTGGACCTCCTACAGAAACTATGCACCAACATCAACTGTCATAAGCGACGTCTCCACTTCCAGAAGCCTCCAGACCCCACCTCAGCCACACTGCACTTGCACCCCCACACCCTCTCCCTCGTCCCACTCTTCCCACGCTATGTCTTCTACCTTACCCCCCCTTGCTCCTACCCTCCCCACTCCTCCACATACCACTTTTCCCGCCACCATCGCCTCCTTCTTTACTATCCCTCCCCAGCACAAGGCCTGGATCCTCCTTAACAGGCCCACCGGGACCTCTATCTTATTCTCCCCAAACCTGCCTTCTGGAACCATCTCCTCCTGTCTACTGTCTCCTACTTTCCTCCCCCCCCCCCACCTCGGGGCAGTATGCATCGCCAACCTTTCCACCATCCCTCTCACCCTCCCTAAAGAATTAGTGGTCGGAGAAATGGAAGAAGCCGAACCATGTGCACCCCCCCTCCTCCCCTGCCACCCTTCCCCCTCTACCTGAACACCTGACACCACATCAAGCCAACAGCCTCCGACGCCTCCTCCAGGACTTTCAAGACCTGTACTTGTCAGGACCTTTGGATATCAGCCACACCACGTACCTGGCACACGAAATCCACACCACAGGCCCACCTATTCTCCAACCATCTCAGTGGGAAAACCCTAATCAACGGGCTGAGGAAGACCAGTAGGTCCAGGAAATGCTTGATGCTGGTGTTATATCTCCATCCACCAGCTCCTGGTCCGCTCCAGTCGTGTTAGTTAAAAAAAAAAAGATGGCACCATGCACTTCTGTGTGGATTACCAACGACTGAACGACTTGACCAGGATAGATGACTCCCTTGACTCCTTGTACGGAGCATCCTGGTTCTCCACCTTGGATCTCCAAGCGGGATACTGGCAGGTCCCTGTGCACCTGGAGGACAGAGAGAAAACAGCTTTCTCGACCAGCAATGGAAAGCATTACGAATTCTCCTCCCCTTTGGACTCTGCAACGCCCCCACAACATTTTTCCGACTAATGGAGTCAGTTCTCAGTGGCCTCACCTGAGAAATCTGCCTGGCATACCTAGATGACGTTATCATCTTCAGCCGAACCTGGGCCAACCACCTCCAGTGCCTTAAACAAGTCCTCATCTGCATCCGACAGGCAGGGCTTAAGCTCAAGTCGTCGAAATGCGTCCTGGCTGAACGGTTCGTCTCCTTCCTAGGACACGTCATCTCCAAGGAAGGCATAGCACCTGATCCTGACAACCTGCTTGCTATCACAGACCTCCTCCTACCACGAGATGTCCACAAAGTCCATGCCTTTATCGGGCTCACGTCCTACTGCCAACGCTTCGTAAAAGGGTTTGCTAACATTGTGAAACTCCTCCATGACATGACAAAAAATCAAACATGCAGCATACTGTGCGTTAAAATTACACAAAGGATGATGAAATCATAGGCTATGTAACACCTCCCCACAAAGAAAAAGAAATTTACAAAGGAAATTTCTTATTACTCTAAAACAATCTGTCTAAAGTCTAGATAAGCAATCTGCAATAACATTTTCTTTCCTAGAGTTACAAAACATGAGATCTCCCTAGCACGTTCAGTCATAGGTACTTGCCAGTATCCCTTTAACAAATCAAACTTACTTATGTACCTAGCCTTTCCGATCTTGTCTATGTAATCTTCCACGCGAGGGAGAGGGTAAGTGTCTGTTTTGGTTATCTGATTAACACGTCTGTAGTCGATGCAAAGCCGCTGTGACCCCCTGCGAACCTTTCACCTGGACAGACAATCGCATCAACGCTTTTCACACCCTCAAAACCAAGGTGATCACCGCACCGATCGTCGCATTTCCTGACTACACCCTGCCCTTTCACCTGTATACCGATGTATCGCTATTAGCAATCAGTGCCGTCCTTGCCCTGGTCCAGGAAGGACGAGAACACATCATCGCCTGCGCCAATTGTACTCTCAATCAGGCAGAAAAGAACTACACCGCCACCAAACAAGAATACGTAGGCACTGTCTAAGCCTTGGACCACTTTCGAGCCTATCTGTCGGGCACCCATGTCACCGTAATAACAGATCACCAATCCTTGCAATGGCTACGCCAGTCTCAGACCCACAACACCCAGTTAGACAGGTGGAGAGAAACTCTCGAAGAATTTGCTTTCGATATATCGTACTGGCCTGGCAAATTACGTACTAATGCTGATGCCTTGTCCCTGCTGCCCATCAATGCCATCAGTACCGCCATCAGCCTCCTACAAAAATGGCAAAGCAAAGATTGCCCCGACTGGATACCACCTCAAATATTCTCTAAGCTCCACCAACAGGGCGACCACCTAATCACCCATACTGGACATATAGCGCTAGATCCTGACATCACCCTCGACACAATGACCCACCTACATTCGGACAACGGCATACATCTAGGGACCTAGAAACTCCTTCAAGTATTTAACGATATGTACTGGACACCCAGCCCCTCCAATTTGGCCAAACAAGTCATACAGGCCTGCCGTGCTTGTGCACTAGGAAAGGACGTGACATGGACGCCTGGCCCTTCAGGAAACATCACTGCCCACAAGCCGTGGCAACTTTTGTCCATAGACGTAGTCGGGCCCCTTCCTCCTAAAGCAGGCTACAAGTACATTATAACTTTCGTGGACTTGTCCGGCCATGGAGCACCACTCCGTTGCCGTGGCCGATGCCCTTGTCTGCCACTTTTTTTCCCTACTTCAGCATTCCCCAGGCACTTCACTCTGACAATGTCCCAGAGTTTACCAGCAAAATATGGCAAGAACTCACCACCATCTTCAGGTACAAGCTCTCTCACTTTTCGCTATACTGGCCACAGGGAAACGGGATATGCGAAAGAAGTCACCATACCCTCCTCAACCAAGTACAAGCCAGAATAGAAGAAACGCAAAACGAAGACTGGCCAGCCCACGTAAAAATTATGCAGTGGGGGATGAACACCTGTCCCCGAGAAGACGGCATTACCCCTCATGAACGAGTGTTGGGAGAAACTCCCCTTCTCATACCACTTCGACAGCACCTACAGTCCCCCTCCAAGTCCCCCACGTCTGACCCCCTTCACCACCTCAGAAGCCGACTGCATCACCATCAGAACCAACAGGATCTTCAGCCTGACATCGCCCCCACCAATCCCTACAAGTCCGGCAATTCTGAAATGGTGGCTCAGTTATCAGAACGAACAAACTGTCATCCCGGTTCATGGGACCATATACAGTCATCAACGTCCCCAGACCCTACCAAGGACCATCTAGTACCACAACACCCTGTACACCTACCGCAGTCGCCACGTGCGTCTCTTTCGCCCACCACCTCTCAACCACGCCACGCTTACTCCCCCATTCAGCATGCAGCACCCCCCCCCTCCCCTGACCACTCAACTGACTCATACACATGCTGCTTCACATCGTCACACTCCACACCCTCATTCACTCCACCCTTCACAATCAAATCCAAATGGCGTAATGTGATCAGCGGCGTTCCCCAAGGCTCAGTACTTGGACCGATACTTTTTATTATCTATATAAATGACATTGATGAGGGTCTAAATTGTAAAGTATCCAAATTTGCAGATGATACTAAAATAACCAGTAAAGTCACTTCAAAATTACAGTGGCAGCAGTTACAAAATGACCTTAATACTTTAGCAAGCTGGGCAGAAAAATGGCAAATGAAATTCAACACAGAAAAATGTAAAGTACTTCATATTGGAAGTAACAATGTCCATGCAAATTACAAAATGAACAATATTCAGTTATCAAGTACAGACAGTGAAAAGGATCTTGGTGTGATAATATCAAATGACCTAAAACCAAGCAAGCAGTGTACCGATGCGGTAAAAATTGCAAACAAGCTAGTGGGTTTTATTGGAAGAACTTTCGAGTTTAAATCGGAAAAAGTCATACTTGCCTTGTACAACTCGCTAGTGCGCCCCCATCTTGAGTATTGTGTGCAATTCTGGTCTCCGTACTACAGAAAGGACATTGAAAAATTAGAGAAAATTCAGCGAAGAATCACAAAAATGGTACCACGACTTAGAAACAAACCATATGAGGAACGCCTTGAAGAACTTAAATTATTTAGCCTAACGAAGCGCAGGTTAAGAGGGGACCTTATTGAAGTTTTCAAAATCATGAAGGGATATGACAACTTAGACATGAATAAATATTTTGATATAGACCGGTCGAGTCAAACCAGAAGTAATGGCTGCAAAATCATGGGAAAACGATTCCAATCCCACGAAGCAAAATACTTCTTCTTTAACAGAGTTGTAAATATCTGGAACAGATTACCTCAGATACCGTGAACAGTATCTCAATTGAGACATTCAAAAAACAAATTAGACAAGTATTTGCATGAAAATCCTCAGCTGACTCTTTTTCTGTCCGAATAACTTGCTTTTATAGCTACGGTACATGTAAGTTCATGCCCCCCTTAGTCTACAAGACACCCCGTAAACAATGTACCCGTACATAGTGTTGCGTCACGATATTATACATTTCCAATTTATTCGGTGCAAACAAAGCAATATAAGCACAGATTAGGATCTGCACAGATAACCCTGAGTTAACGGTCACTACTATTACTTTCGACCTGTGATGGGCTGTGGATCACTGAGGGTCCCTGTTAGTCAAGTCACCACCATCTGGATTTTTTAATGTACCAGGGGTCACTGCTTCAGGATGAAACTTGTGTACTTGTCCCACATGGGAGAGTTCCTTGTCTCAGTGGAGTGAACGGAGCTGTTGCCTGATTGACTGCTGCCTACCTAAAAAGCGCCAGGGAAGGTTGCCGCACCACTCCCTAAACATCCACTCTGTGCATTGCACATCCACACTGTGCACTGTGCAGTCCCCTTTATCTGAGACACCCGTCCTATATACTTTTCAGTCTCCCAGCGCAAACAAAGCAATATAAGCACAGATTAGGAGCTGCACAGAGACCCCTCAGCTCACGGACACTACTCTTCCGTTCGACCTGTGATGGGCAGTGGATCACTGAGCGTCCCTCTTAGCCAACTGTCCTCCCTCGCGATATTTTAATGTACCAGGGGTCACTGCTTCAGGATGAAACTTGTGTACTTGTCCCACATGGGAGAGTTCCTTGTCTCAGTGGAGCAAACGGAGCTAGGGCCTGATTGACTGCTGCCTACCTTAAAAGCGCCAGGCAAGGCTGCTGCACCACTCCTAAACATCCACACTGTGCAGTGCGTAGCTTCCACGTTATGTCCACAGACTTCCCATTAACTCAATGTAACTGGTTTATAATGTCATGCCGTAACTATTATTTTATTTGTTTACTTTCTCTTTCAGGTTACTCTATCGGGTAGCTTATAGATAAAGTATTATAGAATGTGACTTTTCCTTTCCAATGTTTCCTATAAAATTTCCATGTCAGTTTTTCCATGCTGCATGGTGGTTTTTCTCACTTTTTCCTGGAGGGTTTGGTGGTGGGGGGAGCCTTCTTGCTTTCCTATCCTTATCCTTCAACATGTAGAGTTAGATCTTGTAGTCATAGTTTTCTCTAACAAGCAGCCTCGAAAGGACCATAAGGTCTGTTGCTGTTTGCTTTCCTGTGTAATCCTGTGTAATCCTGTGTAATCCCTCCGACTCCACACTCTCACCACAGATCCCCCACTCGCCCCCGGCGACCTCACCTCGCACCTCAACTCTCACTGCCACACCGCCACCCCTGGCCACCTCACCACGTGACCAGCGCTCCATGCCACCTTCACCTGCCCTCACCCCTGCTGCTCCTAGGACAGGGCACCTTACACCCATGCACCCCTCACCTTCACCCACTCCTAATTCCACACCCACAACCTACACCACGCCCCACACCAGCTCCCGATCGATCACCACCACACTACCACTACCTAACATAATAACCCCACCGCCCAAACCAAGAACCCCCCACCCCTACCCGACCAGCTCACCACATGGCCCAAGCTCCTCACCACCACCACAACCAGATCCGACTGTCTCTCCCGCCCACCTGCAAGATACACTTCGACACCCTCACCACCACCACCACCACCAACACCACCACCCACACAATCCGCCTCGAGCTCACCAACACCAAACACCTCCCCCCTAACCCTCAAAATACACCAGGCTGGATGGAAAATTCCAGTAGCCAGGCCCACCAGGATGATTAAGATGCATCCGGCATAACCTGATAAAACCCAGGTCACCTCACCTGTCTCCAGCATTCAGCCCAGAGCCACCGGCCACTCACCATACTCTGTGCCGACAGTGATGAAGATCAGACACATGCTCTGGACTCTTGTGCTCTGGACATCTGCCCAGAGGAACAAATATTGCCTGAGGGGAACATTACAACTGCTGCGCCTCCTACAGAAGACTACACATACCTCCACCCTCGAAATTGTTTACCACCCACACCAGGAGCCAAACCGACCCACGCAGCACTGGACCTCCCTCCTCCGCCACCTCACGCCAACCCACCAGATGTCTACATAAGACATGTACCACCTTCAGTTACGGGGATGTGACATTTTCACCCGCGACGGTGGTGAAATACCCACCCCAAGTGGAGATCACAGGGAGGCACGCGGACAGGATGACGAGACACCCACCCCAAGGAGAGACCACAGGGAGGCACATAAAGGGCCCAAACAAGACGGGCCTATGTTACCTGCCATCATGCGCCCCTCTTCCCCTCAATGGAGCCAGCATGAAGTACACCATCCTGCCACACTATTCGCCAGCCAGACCAGCACTCGCCAAGACTGGGGTGGGACTTGTGTACTCAAAGTCCCCAGTAGGACCACGGCAACGCCCACTGTGCTTGGTGAGGTGGGAACATCCACCATACTTTCCTCACCCACAAACCCAAGCAGGACCGCGATGATGCCCATCGTGCTCGATGGGGAGAGAATGTCCACCGTACAGACCCAGCCAGAAGCACGACCACGGCAACGCCCACTGTGCTTGCTGTCACGAATCAAATTCGTGACATTTTCCTTTTGTGAGAAACCACTAACTTTAGTGGAAAACTCACTGTGTATCGTTCAGTTAACCGTTTCTCTCTCCATTTCGATGGTATACTTTTTTCAAAACATTCGTCACTGTTTCAAAAGTGACCTTTCTAATGCACGTCATTAAGTGCTCTACTGAGCGATATTATTGTTTCTATATTGTTCACCCCTGCTTGCCTCAACCATTGGCCACGCCCTTCTTCCGGCTGGCCTGGGCATCCTACTCCACACATCGAATTTGGATCAGTCTTTTATATGTCGCGACGGAGTGTAGTTCTGTGTTCCAGTAGTGAGAGTGAGAGAGGTATTCTAGCACCCAGACTCCACTAGATCTACAGTTCTCCAGGCTCCCACCCTTCCTTGGTGATACGCTACATTGACCAGTATTTCTTTAGTTTTTTCTTAGTTTTAAAATAATTATTTTAGCTAGCTTTGTGAAAGAGTGAGTGAGTGCATTCCGTTTAATATTTGAATTCATTTTGCTCTATGTACCGTAAATTTATTTATTGTAATCAATAAATTTATAGTTCTTTCCTTTGAGCTTAATTGTTATTTGTTTTATTTCACCACGAGCTTCTTTAGTCTGCTTATCTTAGCTCGCACAACTTACTTATTTCTCATAACTGTACTTAAAGCAGTTCTTTCATATTAATTCTGAAATCCGTTGTGCTAGCTAGGGGTTAAGCTTCAGCAAGAACCTGTCTGTTATTTATATTAAATATTGATTGTCAGGGGGTAAAAACTCTCAGGGGCCTGCAGTACCGACTGTACAGCATTTGTGAGTAATTATCTCCGGTGTGTACTGTAGAGAGAGAGAGCGTTAATTCCCAACTTTTGAGAATCGGCAGTCAGCCGGAATAAAATGGCGATCTATTTGCCATAAATTTATTAATCATTAAACTTCCATTAAATTTTGGATTACACACCTACATAAATAACAAAACCCCGTTGACAACTGGCGACCTCATTTCAGGATTTAACTCCTAGTACTATTATTAACGAAATAAAACTCACTCACTCAGCTAGTTAGTTATTAGTTATAATAACTAAAGGTTATAGGCACAAGCTTACTGGTGTTTACCGTTTGGTAACGCCAGACGATTTTATTCGCTCCTGGGAAGTCGCCGTACCCATTGCGTTAATTATTGAGACTTCCCAGTCATTTGCATTTTTGCTTTATTCTTTGCCAGTTAACTAGATAAGACTGGTCACCACTAGCTTGTGTCTATATTCTTTACTTGTGTTTATTAGCATTCGTTTGCGATTTGGCTTGCTTAGTAAATTAGCGTCATGGCTACCACCGTATTTTTACTGGAAGCCAAAGACATGGGGCTTACCGATCCCCAGGAAATTAAAGAGTACATACTCTCACGGCATAATCAGGAGCAGCAGCGCGAGAATGATGCCCGTGAAGAGCGTAAGATTCAGCGCGAATACGAGCGAGAACAGCGCGAACAACGTGAAAGAGAGTGTGCATATGAGCAAGAGCAGCGTGAGAAAGAGCGCGAACAACATGAACGCGAGCGCGAACAACACGAACGCGAGCGCGAACAACGTGAAAGAGAGCGCGAACACGAGCAGGAACAACGTGAACATGAACGTGCCGAACGTGAGGCACGAGAAAAACATGAGCTTGAGGTTTTGAAGCTCAAGCGAGATTCCTTGGCTTCAGGCACATCTGCTGCAGCCAACCCAAGCTCCACTAGCGCTCTTCCTACACATGTCCTGGCGACCCCACGCATCAAGCTTCATTCATACAAGGAAGGCGAGCGAATCGAGCCGTACATAGCTCGTTTTGAGGACATGGCAGACATGTAGGCTATTAACTGGATGAGGCAGCTAAGCGGCTCCAATTTCTTAGTTTATTTGAGGGCCCTGCCCTCGATATTCTCCACAGAATTCGTGGAGACAATCTCACGTATGAGATGATGAAAGCTGCACTCATTAAGGCGTATAGTCTCACAGTAGATGACGCCAAAGTTCAGTTCATGCGAGCTCGTCTCCAAGACAAGGAGACAGCTGTTCAGTTCCTCGACTGTCTCACTGCTTACTTAGGTGAGTGGATGGAAAAAGATGAAACTCCTTCCACACGTGAGGGGATAATTGACCTCATGCTGCATACACAGCTAGAGAGGTCGTGGCCTGCTGAGCTCATAGCACAGCTTAAGATCTGCCAGGTGAAAGATGCCAGCCAAATGGTGGAAAAGGCTGATGCATTTTTCACTGCTTACGGGTACCAAACTCGTAAGCAAAACACCTGGAACAGCAGAAAAAATACTGCCAAGTCTGGGAAGCCGTCTCAGACTGAATCCCAGCACCAAGGCCGTTCTCAGAGTAATGGCCAAGGTCCAAGCACACCGCAGAATGACCAGGGACAAAATACACAGCAGCCTGCTTGGAAGCGGTACAACAAGCACCCCAAGCAGCAGCAGCAATACAAGGACAAGCCACGTAACCCTCAGTCAGGTCAATCAGTGTATCGGAGGCAGGAGACAAACGCAGCCTTCATTCCATGACAAGCACACGGCGGTGCCATCTCTACCAGTACAGGTACTTCCCAACAGTTCACGAGTCCCCCTGCGACCATGAACTCTCCTCCACAGGTGGTCAATGTTCCATCTCCACAGGCAGTGAGAACGACCCCTCAAGTATCTAGTTCACAGGGCACAATGTTTGCCGCATCACTTATTCAGCAGCCTCATGAGAGGCTGGCTGCTTCCTCCACAGGCCCTCCCACAGGTGACAGAACCTTCCTTGTTCAGCCAGGGTTTGTGGGAGGCATTCCTGTGAAGGTCCTGAGAGACAACGGGTCCTCAGGTTGCTCTGTCAAGCAGAGTCTAGTTCGGCCTGAGCAGTACACAGGTCGACAGATCCAAGCTAACCTTATAGATGGATCAGTGAGATTGTTCCCTGAGGCACGTATCCAGGTGGCATCTCCATTTTACACTGGTACGACACTCGCAGTTGTCATGCCAGAACCTTTATTTGACCTAATCATAGGCAATATTCCCGGTGCCAAGGATAGTTGCACCGAAGATGACGCTACTCAGACTTCGGCTGCAGAAACACAAGCCATGACTGAGGCTCCAGATTGTGTCACCCCTGTGACCATTGAATCGCCGCAAGATCTGATGTGTAGCCAAATTGTTGTTCATGAACAACATTCTGACCCGACACTTGCTGTCGTGCGAAAGAAACAAAAGAGTCGAGTGATTAAGTATTCACGGGGAGGTCAAGCCAAGTTCCCTCGCAAATAAGGACGGCTCTACCGTGAGTCACGAACACCCGAGGGCGAGGTTCGACTGCAGTTTGTCGTTCCCGCCAAGTACCGCCAAGCAGTGTTAGAATGGGGTCATTGTTCAGCCTCAGGAGGTCACGTGGGCAAAAGAAAAACCCAGGGCCATATCCGAGCTGACTTTTTCTGGCCAGGGATGGGACGAGAAATAGATAATTTTGTGCGTTCCTGCAGTGTGTGTCAAAGTACCACTAATCAGGGACATGTCCTTCCTGTGCCGTTTGAAACCACACCCGTAATCTCTGAGTCAGTTGAGAGACAGGGTAGTGGTGAAGTGGGTGCAGACCTGACGTCTCGCCCATTGGCCCCACAGGACACAGTATATCCAGGGCCTGAACATACATGTATACCATAAGAAAACGGGGAAGTTCGAGAGAGAACCCCGCGGAGGCGACCCGAGGCTGTGTCTGTGGACCCGAGTTTGCACAAGGATTTTCAGTTGCCCGATATTAATATAGACACTAGGTTAAATGGGAGGTTGAGGACCCGTGTGCAGTCCGAGGCTGTATCTGAGGACACACAAGCCCGAGTTTGCATAAGGATTCTCAACTTGCCGACACTAATCGTAAGTGTAGAGTTAAGTTTAACCAGTAAACTATACGAGTCCTCGAGACCAACGGCGTCCAGGGACTACGTTTCCTGGTTAATAATGTACCTAATAAATTAATGGCGACCTCGAATATATGAAGCTTAGGCTGTCACTCGTATTTTTCAGCTAGAGCGTACCTTTCGTAGCATGTACTGATTGCTAGGCAGAGAGAGTAATGGTAATGTAGTAAGAATTTTTGTCTCATTGACACTTTTGATTTTGCAGGTACAGCGATGGGTGTAGCAGTTTTGCTGTGCGGGCCAGCTGATCGTCTGCCGCACGCTGCCGCCTCTTCTCCTCTGCCTTCGTCGTCGCCATATTAATATTTACTGTATCATTTTACACGTAGGTACAGTTACACTACAACTGTCACACCTACACCGTGTATCACATACACCACGCTACACAACAATTAGTTGTCAGTGTAAATGTGGCAAATTTTCGCTCAGTTTGACCTGAGTACAGGATTTTCACCGTCGTCACGGAGTTTTTTCCCTCAAGCTTGCCTCTATTAATGTAAATACGAGGTTTTTACGCTCATTGGCGATAGTGATTTTCTCCTGTAGAAGGATAGCTCACACACCACAGTGTGAATCTTGTGTGACTGAGTTAGGATGTGTACATATATATATATCCACAAATTTTTTCCCATAAGGAAAAAATATCATTTTGAAGGGGCGTAATGTCTGGAATCAAATTCGCGACATTTTCCTTTTGTGAGAAACCACGAACTTTAGTGGAAAACTCACTGTGTATCGTTCAGTTAACCGTTTCTCTCTCCATTTCGATGGTATACTTTTTTCAAAACATTCGTCACTGTTTCAAAAGTGACCGTTTTAATGCACGTCATTAAGTGCTCTACTGAGCGATATTATTGTTTCTATATTGTTCGCCCCTGCTTGCCTCAACCGTTGGCCACGCCCTTCTTCCGGCTGGCCTGGGCATCCTACCCCACACATCGTTCGTTCGTTCGTTAAAAGATTCCCTGCACATATCGTGCAGGCCGGGCCATACATTAGCCCGGTCAGTGGTGTATGGGCTGATTAAAAAACAGTAAGTGGGGAGGACAGGACCTGGGGAATGCCCAGCACACACGTCCTGTCTCCTGACTGGCTCTGTGGAGTGTGCCCCACACATCGAATTTGGATCAGTCTTTTATATGTGGCGACGGAGTGTGGTTCTGTGTTCCAGTAGTGAGAGTGAGAGAGGTATTCTAGCACCCAGACTCCACTAGATCTACAGTTCTCCAGGCTCCCACCCTTCCTTGGTGATACGCTACATTGACCAGTATTTCTTTAGTTTTTTCTTAGTTTTAAAATAATTATTTTAGCTAGCTTTGTGAAAGAGTGAGTGAGTGCATTCCGTTTAATATTTGAATTCATTTTGCTCTATGTAACGTAAATTTATTTATTGTAATCAATAAATTTACAGTTCTTTCCTTTGAGCTTAATTGTTATTTGTGTTTTATTTCACCACGAGCTTCTTTAGTCTGCTTATCTTAGCTCGCACAACTTACTTATTTCTCATAACTGTACTTAAAGCAGTTCTTTCATATTAATTCTGAAATCCGTCGTGCTAGCTAGGGGTTAAGCTTCAGCAAGAACCTGTCTGTTGTTAATATTAAATATTGATTGTCAGAGGGTAAAAACTCTCAGGGGCCTGCAGTACCGACTGTACAGCATTTGTGAGTAATTAATCTCCGGTGTGTACTGTAGAGAGAGAGAGCGTTAATTCCCAACTTTTGAGAATCGGCAGTCAGCCGGAATAAAATGGCGATCTATTTGCCATAAATTTATTAATCATTAAACTTCCATCAAATTTTGGGTTACACACATTCATAAATTACAAAACCCCGTTGACACTTGCCGGGGAGAGGACGTCCAATGTACTCCTCTCACCTGCCTTCCCAGGGCAAAGCTGAACCGCGGCGGTGCCCACTGTGCCCGTCGGGGAGAGAACATCCACAGTACTTCCCTCCTCTGCAGCCCCCACCGGGAGGAGGATCGCGGGAATGCCCACCGTGCTTGCTGGAGAGAGAACATCCACCGTACTCATCTCACCTGCAGTCCCAGGGACTAGTAGAACTGCGGCAGAGCCTACCACGCTTGTTGGGGAGGGAACGTCCACTGTACTTCTCTTGTCTGCTACCCCTGTGGCTTCCTTCGAGGGCAATGCCTCTTGCTCGCCTCACTCCTCCAGAGGCTGAGTGGGACGCCCGTCTCTCTCCCCCCATATCCCGAGGGGCGGAGCTCGCTCCCCAGTGAAGTCCCTGTTGGAGAGTGTCTGGAGTGGCCCCATCATGAGCCTGGGAGTGCGCTCACTACAGCCAGTGCCCCGATGTCACCAGCCGCTGCCGAATGTCCCGAGGAAGAGACGCCACAGGCAACCACTGACGGCCTCTCGACGCCAGTGAGACAGCATCCTCCAGCTGCCGAAGGACGCACCCAGGACTCCTGGCCAGGACCTGCCCATACCAACCGGCGAGCCGTCCTGCTTCTCAAAGGGCAGGCACAGAGCAGTGCGCCTGCTTGCCCTGTTTGGCCCCAGTCCCGAGGGCCGCCACATACACCGAGGCCCCACCAGAAAGAGGCCTCCCTCTTCGCCGCCCCGAAGCCCACACCGGACGATCCAGTATGTGACAAGGGACCTGCGCCTCTTTCGACAGCGCACAATTGTCGGGACGCCTCCCACACCTGGGCGACACCTGCAACTACCTGGTCTCCTGTAGTCCAACTCTTATCCTTGTGTACTAATATTGTGCTTACCCTGTGTCATTATACTGTGTCCTGCACTTGTATCTTTTTGTGGTAATATACGTGTAAGATTGGTTAGCCTGTGTTTGAGTCCTGTTCCTCTGGTTGCATACTCTATACCTGGTCTTGGAAAGAACCCAAGTCAGTTACTCGTACTCAGGGAGCAAGAAGTTGAGCTCAGAGTACGCAGCATAACATTAGTGACTTGAATTGTCAGTTGTCTTGCTAAATCTCAGAAGTTTACCCAGACATATAGAAGTCACCATAGTTATGTTACCCAAGGACCAAGTCAGGCTCACTGAGCTTTATAGTATGGAGGGGCTACCTCCGCAGCGAGCGTGTGACTTTGGCTGTCATATTGAAACACCCACACTCGTCGCCTCCACCATGGTAATGCTGTTCTTAGCTTGCTGTTTCTGTTTTTCTGATGCTTACATAAGCTGAGCAGTGGGTCATGGCACTCTATTGTTGCTGCACAGTGGACCATGGTACTTGTTATGCTGGATGTTTTTAGACCGACTTCTCGCTCTAAAGACACCAACGACTGAGCGGGGGGTCCTCTTTCTAGACCAGAAATAGAACACTTACAAGGGAAGAGGGCATAAAAACTCGGCAGAACACCTTACCACATCTATTGTCTCAGTTCAATTCCCTTTCAATATACATACAAAGATACACTGAATATGCATAGGATAAAGTGACAGGGTGATTAATGCTAGCATAACATATCACATGGGCACGGTATTGATGCCTGAGTCAGTGCACAATTTCCTTCCAATACACATACAAGATACACTGAACACGAATAGGATAAAGTGACAAGTTAATTAATACTAGCATAACATATCACATGGGCACGGTAGGTTAGTCTCTTGGCCACACACTAGTACATTACCCTGGTTCCGGAGAGCTTAGGCATAAACACAGTGCTTTGAATAAACTGGAGTAGAGACCTTTGTGTACTGTTTCTGTCTCACTGTTTGTATCATTTATAGTCACTTTCACTGTTTAAGTCTTTAGCACGACTCTGGGAGTTGGAGGTGTCGTCATTGGGCTACTGAGGCCTGGGTTTAACGGAGGTGGCGCCCGGGAGTGGGAGGGGACCCTCCTGGGAAGCCCTCCTGTTGAAGGCACGGGACAGTTCTCGGGGGCGTCGCGGCCCAGGCGCATGTCTGGTCTGGGGTGCAGGGAGGCCCTTTCTTGTGTGGGCCTCGACCTGGTAAGGGACCCTCGGGACTGGGGCCAAACAGTGTCAGGAGTCGGGCCTGCCGCTTCTTACTCCTGGCGGAGGGCTGACAGTGAGTGGGGCCAGAGCGGTCCCACCTTAGGGTCCGCGGGCTGGCCCTGGGTGGCCTGGAACTGCGGTTGCCTCTAGGTTTGGGCGCCGTCAGGGGTTGACTGCGGCACTTCTCCTGCGGGGCGTCCGTCAGGATCCAACTTCATCCAGGGGCAGACTGGAGGGCGTATAGGACCTCGCCACCACTCCTGGAACAGCAGCACCTCCGGGGGACCACACCTGGGGGGAGAGAGAGAAGGGCGTCCCACACAGCCGAGGGGTAGTGAGCAGGCCGCGCAAGGGACCTTCCCCTCCTGGAGAACCCTCGAGACTGTGAATGAAGGGCGTACAGTGGCCGTCCCTTCCCCAATGCGTACAGTGGCCATCGTCGCGGTTCCACAGCCCCTTGGGGTAGCAGCAGAAGGACGTACAGTGGCCGTTCCTTCCCCGGTACATAAAGAGGCTGTTACCGCGGTGCTGCTCCCGAAGGGGGAAGAGTCAGATGAGGGACGTACGGTGGCGGTTCCCTCCCCGGCATGTAAAGTGGCCATTGCCACGGGTCTGCCTGCCCAACGGGAAGTAGCTGAGGAAGTATAGTGGCCATTCCCTCCCCGGTACGTACAGTGGCCGTTACACGGTGGTACTCCCGTAGGAGGAGGAGGAAGTGGATGAGGGACGTACAGTGGCTATTCCCTCCCCGATGCGTACAGTGGCCGTCGTCGCAGTTCCACTCCCCCTGCCTTTGCCTGTTGGTGTGTGCTCAATAGCTATTGCACCGAGATGGACTCCAGATGTGGCTGCAGCAGAAGGATGTATAGTGGCCGTTCCTTCCCTGACACGTACAGTGGCCGTCGTCACGGGGCTGCAGGGGGAAACAGCTGAGGGACGTACAGTGGCCGTTCCCTCCCCGGTATGTACAGTGGCCATTACCGCGGTGCTGCTTGGGACTGTATCTGGAACAGTCCCACCCCGATCCTGCTGACGGCTGGTCCGGCCGAGAAGTAGTGTCGCATTCCTCGACGTCGCAGTTGGGTAGGTTGAAGGGAAGAGGGACACAAGGTCGGGGGGCCTCAGTGCCCGTCTTGCTCTGGGCCAGTTCCACACTCACCTGGCCCGCCGTGGTGTCCTCCTGGGGTGGGGGTAGGGCTGCAGCTCCATAGCGGGGTGGGGGGGTCCGGCGGCGGAGGCGCGCAAATTAGTACTATACTGTTTTTCCGAATTCATCGCCTAATTTCAAAAGGTGCGAGTGTTGGGCATAATGCATAAACATCATCAGCACCGTCCTGTTCCCTTGGCGGCGAGCACACAAACTATGCGGCGCTACCCACGCGAAAGCCTCACCATATTATAGAGCTGAGAGCTCAGTGGTCAGGCTCCCTAGCTAAGTAGCAGACGACACTCATTACCACCATCAACTACCACCATTACCACCACCGCCTACTACAACCACAACCATTAACTACCACTATTACCATCACCACCACCACCACCAACTACCAGTATTACCACCACAACCACCACCACCACCAACCACCATCACCACAGCCACCACCAACTACCTCACCACACCACCATCACTACCACCACCACCACCACCAACAAATATCAAAATTACCACCACCAACAATAACAACTATCACAATTACCACCACCACCATCACCATTAATGTTACCACCACCAACTGCTACCATTACCACCACCACCAACTACCACCATTACTGTTATCACCACCACCAACTGCTACCATTACCACCACCACCAACTACCACCATTATTGTTATGCAGCGTATTCTCAGTTCAACTTCTTGAACATAGAACATGCGCATGGACTTGGGTTTGTTCAGGACCGGACAACAGCATGCAACAAAGGAATAGGACTCAAACACAGGCTAACCGGTCTTACGTGTATATTACTTTACAAAAATACAGTGGACTGCACAATACATGTAACAATAGAACACTAATTGGTTCACCAGTGGAACACCGAGTCTAAATCACAGGTAGGGTAAGTGCAAGTGGCGGCCAGGTGTGGGAAGGGGGCCGTCCGGGGTGCGCTCTCGGGAGAAGTGCTCGTCTCGGGCTGCGTAGGTGGGAGTCCAGTGTAGGCTGAAGGGTGGCGTCATGGGTGGCCCTCTCCTGGTGGGCGGCTTAGGAGTGTGGTGGCCCTCAGGACTGGGTCCAAATAGGGCCAGTAGGCGCGCTGCCCGGTGCCTGCCCTTGGCTGTGGTGGAAGTCCTGGTGGAGGATCCTGGCTGGTCCTGGCCCAGGGTCGTCGGGGTGCCCCTCGAGGGTTGGGGGCTGCGGTCTCGTCGGGAGGGGGAGGCCGTCAGGAACTGACTGCGGCCACTCGCTCCTGGAGAGTCCGATAGCTGCTGGGCATGCCGAGGGCTCGGCTGCAGGGACAGGATGCCCAGGCTCACAACGGGTCCGCTCCAGATGTCCTCCTCCCGGAACTCTGTAGGAGAGCAATCTCCACCCCTAGTGGTATGGGGAGAGCATGAGGGGTGTCTCGGTCGGCCACTGGAGGGGCAGGTCGAGCCAGGGACACTGCCCTTGGCGAGAGCCTTTGGGGAAGTGGAGGAGTGAAGACCGGCGGTCGTTCCCTCAGCTTGGCAGGTCTGTTGGACACTGCCAGAACTCCACTCCGGGACAGTGGAATGAGATCAGGTGGATGCTCCCTCCGCCTGGCAAGTCTGGTGGATATTACCAAGGCTCCCTCCCGGAGGAAAGAAGTCCGGTGGACATTCCTCCCGCCTGACAAGTCCGGTGGACGTTACTGGGGCACCATTCGTCCCGAGGGCAGCAGGGAGAGGAAGTCCAATGGACGTTCCTGCGCCTGCGGTAAGTCTGGTGGATGTTATCGAGGTCCCACTGCCGGGGGAAAGTTGCAGCCGAGAGGTATGGGTGGATGCCCCCTCTATGGCAGGTCCAGTGAATGCTACCAAGGCTCTGCTCCCTTCCCTGGGACGGCAAGCGGGGGAAGTCCGGTGGATGTTACCATGCCCTTGCTCCCTTGGGTGGGTGACAGAAGAAGGAGATCCAGTGGACGCTCCCTCTACAGCAAGTGTGATGGATGTTACTGTGCTGCTCCTCCCCTTGGGGTATGTAGGACTGGGAAGACCGGTGGTCGTTCCTTCTCTAGTGGCAAGTCCGGTGGACGTTACTGAGGGCCTACTTGGGACTGTGTACAAACAAGTCCCATCCCGAGTCTGGTGAGTGTTGTCCTGGTCGGAGAGTAATGCACCTGGGCGATGCACTTCCCGCTGGTCTGGCTGGTTGGAAGATAGGCATATGGTAGTGGGGGATGTGGGCCGGTGTGGCTTAGGGCCCCTCTGTGCCTCCCCATGGCCTCCTCTTGGGGTGGCTGTCGCGCCCTTCCCGAGGTCTCCTCCTTGGGTGGGTATTTCAATTACCATCACCACCACCAACTACTACTACATTACCACCACCATCAATACCCTTATTACCACCACCACCACCACCATCTGCCACCATTACCATCACCACCACCACTTCCAACTACCACCATTACCACCACCACCAACAACTACCACCATTACCACCACTACCAACTACCACCATTACCACCACTACCAACTACCACCATCACCACCACCACCATCTACCACCACCACCAACAACAACTACCACCATTTACACCACTACTACCAACTACCACCATTACCACCACCACCAACTACCACCATTACCATCATCACCATCAACTATCACCATTACCACCACCACCAATTACCACCATTACACCATCACCAACTACCACCATTACATCATCACAACCAACAGCCACCACCATTCCCACCACCAGCACAACTGCAACAACCACCAGCTACCACCAACAACTACCACCATTACCACCACTACCACAACCACCAACAAAAGTTACCACCATTACCACCACCACCACCACAACCACCAACCACAGTACCACCATGACCAACATCATCACCAACTCCCATGATTATAAACATCACCACCAACTGCCACCAGTACAACCACCATCACCAACTACCACCGTTACAACCACACCACCAACTACCACCATTAGCCTACATTTACCACAAAGAACTACCACCACCATAGTCATCTACCACTACGATCATCAACTACCACCATTACATGAGTTACTGCCATTATCAGTAACAGCCACCTCAATATATGGGAGATCATTTTTAATTACGGTATTAATTGAGGGTACAGAGGGAGTGATCTGTGATGAGCAGTGTGGCTTTAGGTGAAGGAGGGGATGCGTGGATCAGGTGTCTGCTGTGAGACAGGTGTGTGAAAAGTATTTAGCGAAAGGTAAGGACGTGTTTTGGGTGTTCATGGAAGTTAAGAAGTCACTGCATGATAGTATTGTGATCCCTACCCTGACGTATGGAAGCGAGGCATGGACCTTGCAAGAGGGGAACAAGTCAAGAGTGAGAGCAGTGGAAATGAGTTACTTGAGAGGAGCATGTGGAGTGACGTGGAGGGACAGGTTGACGAATGAAGAAGTGAAGGAACGCTGTGGGGTGGATGTGGATGTGGTTGAGATTAGGAGAAATACACTGAGGTGGTTTGGACATGTGAAGAGAATGGAGAATGAAAGACTGACTAAGAGGGTGTATGTAGGTGAGGTGGAGGGAGGGAGAGGGAGAGGTAGACCGAGGATGAGGTGGAGGGATGGAGTTGAGAGGTATATGAGGGAGGGGGGGGGTGAGTTGGGGGGAGGGTAGTCAAATTGTGGGTGACAGAGCAACTTTGAAGCGTTTTGTCTGCGGCCACCCTTTGCGGGATTAGGGCGTCGGGCCATAGATAGATAGATAGATAGATATGATAGAATTGATAGGGAGACTTTGTGGACTGTTTTAAGATTATATGGACTTGATGGTAGGTTGCTAAAAGGAGTGTATGTAAGAGTGGGAAATACTGTGATTGATTGGTTTCCCATGAGAGTGGGGCTGTGGCAGGGATGTGTGATGTCGCCTTGGTTATTTAAATATTTGTATGGATGGTGTTGTAAGGGAGGTGAATGCGAGTGTGTTAGGTGGAGGTCTGTCTGGTGAATGTTGACGGTCGAGAGTGGAATCTGAAGCAGCTGCTCTTTGCGGATGCTGCTGCACTGGTGACTGATTCAGAGAAGAGATTGAGAAAGTTGGTATAGGAGTTTGGAAGGATGTGTGAAAGGAGGAAATTGAAAGTAAATGAGAATAAGAGTAAAGTGATGAAGAGTATGAGGTTGGTAGATGGTAGGAGGATGAGTGTAGCTTTGAATGGTGAGCTGCTTGAGGAGATAGAGTGTTTTAAGTATTTAGGGTCACATGTAGCTGTGGATGGAAGAATAGATGCAGAATTTAAGTTTAGAATGAATGAAGTAGGAAAGGTGCTGGCAGGACTGAAAAAGGCGTGTAGATGTCGTTTGCTTAGAATGGATGTAAAAAGAAGGCTGTGTGAGGGTGTTGTGGTACCGACTGCATTATATGGAGCTGAAACATGGAATATGGGTGTAGCAGAGAGGAAAAGTTTGAATGTAATGGAGATGAGGTTTCTGAGGAGTATGTGTGGAGTGACACGTATGGATTGAGCGAGAAATGATGAAGTGCGAAGGAGAACTGGAGTTGTGCGGGAGATGGCTGATCGAGTTAAGCAGAGGATGTTGCGATGGTGTGGGCGTATGGAGAGAATGGATGATGAGTGATTGGTGAAAAAGATAACTAGATTTGATGTGAGAGGTGTAAGGCTGAAAGGAAGACCATGAATAGGATGGATGGACAGTGTGAAAAGAGCTTTGGATGCAAGAGGGATGTCTGGTGAGCAAGGATGAATGTCTGTGCATGATAGATATGTTTGGAGAGAAATTGTGAATGAATTAATGATGACGCAGCCCTGAAGGGATATTCTCCTGCATTTGGTCTGATCAGCTGATCAGGTTAGGTGCAGGTAAGGGGATGGATAAATTTGATGTGGCAGGGGTAAACCAGCTCTGCTGTCAGTCCCTGCTGAGGATGTCACTAACTGCACTATGCAGTTGACCCTCGTGTGGTGTGGTACGATGAGGATCTGTCCCTTCTACCCTTGGGGCTAAGATGCAAATGAATGTGTTTGAGTGGATGAGTAAACTGAGAGTGTGTTGTCCTGTCTCAGCTACCTCCCCTTCCTTGGGGGAAGCAGCCTATGTATGTAGATAAATAGATTAATTGTCGGGTAAGGTACCTTTTCTTGCCAAACAGTTTACCACATTTATTACACTTAAACTTCCTCACTCTTGAGTCGATTGGTAAGTACAGTTTCTGTTTTATATTAAAACACACACACACACACACACACACACACTCTCTCTTGCTTGGAGCTGTCCTTCTGCTTTAGGAGATGACGACTTCCATACCCAAGGAGAGTGTGTTTCTCACTGTTTTTGTGCCAATATATATGGCTGTGCATGTCACGTCCAGCTTTACCTCCATTGTCTATGCTCTTCTCAGGCTTTTTCTGAGATTTTTTGAGATGAATGGTTCCTCCACTGCAGAAGTCTTGTCACTGTTCTCTGTCTGAGGCACTGATTTCAAGATCTTTTGGTATGATGTTGCATTTTTTCAGAGTTGTCCTTATATGATCTTTAAACACTGGAATCTCATAAATCATGTGTTTCTAAACAGCAAATTCATAATACACGGCAATATCATGCAACAATTTGCAATATCAATAACTTGTCAAAATTATACAAAATTCGCAATTGCAACCTCAATAGTGAAGGTTTTCCGATATGTTTTTGAACAACTGTTATGCTACGTTTGCATAATGGTGGTTTCTCAATTAGTAAAGCTGTATAAAAGTGAGATATTCCTCTCTGTATCAGGTAGGCTAATTTTGAACCATATAAAGATCTGGGATGAGTTGCCAAATGATGCCAGATCAGTTAACGCCAGCAGTGTTTACTTATTTCGCCTGCGGTTTTTAACTGATCGAGTTTTGGTTGAATGTAAAGATTATTGTTCTTGATATCCATAATTGTGGTAGAGTGGTTTCCATCGGGATATTATTGTATCTAGGCTTACCTCCCTATGTGGATGTAGGCCAAATAAAACTTGCCCAGCAAAGCCAACAACACTCACTCCACTCGCAGACCAGCCTGCTTTCTTCACCTTAATATCCCATAATTTCCATCTTGGTGGATCACAAGGGAGTTAGAAAAGCAACATAGAAGGTCTGTTAGTGTTACTGCACCCAAATGCAGCACAATCAAACCATTAATAACGGCAAAAAGAACCAGTAAAAACAAAGCACCCCCCACCAATCTGCTGCTACCACCAGCATGGTTTGTCAGCATTATACTTTGGTGATTATCTCGATGTTTACATACGAAGAGATGATGATGAAAATGGAAATCTTCAGTAGCTCAAATTACTGTCAGCATTATAATTTGGCGATAACCTCGATGTTTACTTATGTAGAAATGAGGATTACAAAAGAAGTCTTCAGTACTGTAGCTCAAACGTACAAAATCAAAGCATTATTTTATTCATCAACCAATCATGTACCACAGCAGATAATGAGATGTATTTTAATGTATTTTAAGACAAATCTGCATCAGCTGACTCAGCCAGCACCTGGGCTGTGAGGCTTTTGCACCCAAATGCCACTATGTTGGCCGACCAATCAACAGGCAGCTGAAAATATTGGCTGTCCAGTCTCTCTATAGGGTCTCTATTAATTACTAAACCAATCATATTCAAGCATAGCACTTACTCTAAGCCAATTACAGCACTTCCATCCCACACCAAGCATGAAGGGCACACGCATGAGAGCCCCACCGCCTGACTTCTTCATTGTCTCCTCTCTGCTGGTGTGTTGTGTATGAGGATTTTTTTTTTTTTTTTTTTCCCTTTCCTCCGCCTGCCCCAGTTTTACCATGGCTGATAGTGACCCTCCTAAGCCTATAACTTCTTTGAGGAAAGGGAGGAAAAAGCCATTGTTAACTTAAACCCAGAAGTCAGATGTAATAAGGAGGAACCCCTTCCCTCTCCCCTGTCCATTTAAGCAATGTCGTCAGTCACAGTCGGGTAAGAAACTTACAGTATTGTTCATTTCCATTAAATGTTTTACCAATTTCTTTTCCAGGTTGTTAGAATTCACTGGTGACCAGTTTGATGTTGGTTTGGGGGCAAGGGGGGCAAGTTTTCCAAAATAACGGACTCATGAGTAATTTTCCACCATTAAATTAGTTATTTCTAAATCGCGAAATTCTCAAATCGTGGCATATGCCCAGTCTCATAAGACCACAATTTAGGTAATTTCAAGGTATCTCTTCTTCTGTCCTCCTAGGTTAAGGGGTGCTGCAAAGAGTTAGGCATACAGAACCTGACAGGGAAGGCAGTGCTCAGGCATGTGGAACATGTGTCCAACCCATCTCAGCTGTTTTATAGCCACCATGGTTCCTATGCTGGTTGACTCTGGCCACTGCCATTGAAGAATGTGTGCATGAGGGACTTCATCCTCCCATGTGAGTCCCACGATGTGCAGTAAGCATCAGATGTGAAAAGCCTCAAGCTATTTGATGTGATGCTAGCAAGTAGTCCAGGATTCAGCACCATATAAGAGGATGGAGAGGCATACAGCTACATATACCAATACCTTCGTCTCGATTCTCAAGTTGATGTTTTCAAAGAATCTGGATCTGAGACGTTCGAAAGGGGCTGAGGTGTGGTTGATTCATGTGAGGACTTCTGCATCAGTGTTATGTTTATTTGTGGGCACACTTCCAAGGTAGGTAAAATTCTCCACTTAGCTTACATTTTTTCATTTATCTGAAATGCAAGAGGCTCTTCCGGGTTGTTTCTCTAGGATGTTAATTCTGTTTTACTGACATTTATTCGGAGCCCCACTGCATGGTATATGTTGAAGATGACGATGAGACTCTTTTGTAGGGATGCTAGGGGATGGGCAAGGACAGCACGAACATCAGAGTATTGTAGCTCTAAGAAATGAACCATTTTGGTCTTTGTGCTTGAAGATGTCTGAGATTAAATAACTTACCATCTAGATGGGACTGGATTATTATTCTATCATCAGGGTTCCCTTGTTGATGACTTGAAAGTGTGACTGCAGTGAGATTGATGTTGAATATGACAAGAGCCAGGACACATTCATGCTTCACTGCCATGTCCACATTGAAGGGTTCGGATTTGCTCCTACTTATGGACACACGAGCGTTATGTTCTCATGCAAGCTCTTCAGGATGGTAAGAAATTTGTTTGGAACTCCAAATTTTTAACAAGCATTCCATAAAAATTCTCCATTGACAGTGTCAAATGCGTTTGCAAGATCGATGAATGAAATACTCAAGTTATGGTTCTGTTTGTGGCATTTCTCTTGTATTTGTTGGGCAATAAAGATTATACCACAGGTTTTTCTTTCCTTCCAGAATCCACATTGTGCTTCAGGAAGTGTTGACTCAGTCAGATGTTTTGTCAATCTGGAAAACAATGGCTAGTACCTTGCTAGCATTCACAAGGAGGGAGATGCCTCTGCCGTTGTCACAATTTAAACGGTCCCCATTCTTCATGTATGGATTATTTTTGTAATACATTTATTTTTCTTTCTTCTGTTATTATAAAAAAAAAAAAAGATGGTTACAATATCAAAAGTATGCCATTCAGGTGGAATTCATTCTTGGTTATAGAGAGTCAGTATGAGATCATGGAGGCACTGGTGGAGTAACTGGCCACCCTCCTTGATTAGTTCAGATGGTATGCCATCAGGGTCAGGGCTTTTGTTATTTTTTAGAGATCAAATGGCCTGAACATTTTCTGCAAAGTGTAAGTGGGACATCAAGATCAGCCACCTGAGAAACATTTGGGTTGTTATCAAGGATATTGTGCTCCACTGGGTTTCTTCAGTTCAGTAAGGTATTGAAGTGTCGTGCTCATCTTTCTAGGACTGCTTGCTTGTCTTTCAGGAGCTCTCCTTCAGTTGAGCGAATAGGGGTTATGTTGTGTTTGGCTGGCCCATGGATGGTGTTTATGGATTTATTGAATCTATGTTGGTCATTAATATCAGACAGTCTTAGCAGCTTACTGTTAGATGCTCTCCCTTCAATGCAAGAAGGTCGTGTATGCCCTCAGCATTTTCATCAAACCAGTCTATGGCAGTGAGTGATGATGTTTAGGGATTTTTCTGCAATGCTTTGAAGCTCTGTTTTAATGTTCAGCACTCAGTATATATGAGGTCTGTTCAGAAAGTATTTGACCTTAGGCTCTAAAAAAAAAAAAAAAAAAAAAAAAAAAAAACTAATTTGTTGAGCTATGACATTAATCCCCCTCAAAGTGAGCCCCTTCTTAAGTGACACACATAGCCCGGCATTCTTTCCACTGCCTGCAATATTTTTCAAAGTCAGTTTTCAGTATCTCCTGTTGGTGCTTTGTTGCATTCGTCATGATCTCTGCTCTCGTCTCAAATCGAGAACTCTTCAGCTGAATTTGAGCTGGGAGAATAACCAAAAGTCACACGGTGCCATGTCAGGTGAGTAGGGAGCGTGCCAGACCTGTGAGATGTTGTGCTTGGCCAAAAATTCCTGAATCAGTTGAGAAGAATGGACAGGCGTGCTGTCATGGTGTAGCTTCCAACTTGCCACTTTCCAAAAGTCTGATCTCTTCCACCAAACTGCAGCACAAAGACGACAGATAACATTGAGGTAGTGATGTCTGTTGACAGTCTGACCTTCTAGTGCGTATTCGTGATGCACGACACCAAGGTAGTCCAAAAAAAACTGTCAACATACATTTCACCTTGCTGCGGACCTGTCATGCTTTTCTTAGGCAGTGGCGACCCTGCATGCTTCCACTGGAACAACTGTGCTTTGGTTTCTGGGTCATACCTGTACACCCGAATCTTATCTCCAGTGATAACAGTCTTCAGGAAGTCTGGATTGCGATTTGCACACTCCAACATGTCTTGAGCAACATTCATCAGCAGAGCTTGTTACTCACGTGAAAGGAGCTTTGGAACAAACTTGGCGGGAACTCTTCGCATGCCCAAATCATCCTTTAAAATTTTGTGTGCTGATCCGTCATTGATTCCAATTTCATTAGCAATTTCTCTGACTGTCAACCAACAACTTCTCATGACCATATTGCAGAGTTTCTTCACATTTTCAGCACTCCTGCTCATTGGTGGCCTCCCAGGACATGGATAATTCTCGACTGACATTTGACCATTTTTTAAGTGACTGTACCGTTCCTTTTTTTGCGTTACCCCCATGGCTTTATTCCCCAAAACTTGCAGGATCTTCCTAATAGTTTCAACTTGGGTATCACCTAGTTTTTGGCAAACTTTGACGTATTAACACTGTTTGACTTTTTTGGCCATTGTGATGAAAATGGGAAGGCAACAAGCATAAGGTGTATGACCATGAACACAGGCTGACTGACAGCTACTGAGTCACTCGTAATGGCAGGCATTAACCCCTTAAACGCGGATCGTCGCATTTGCGACGGTCGGCCCAAAGGACAAAACGGCGGATCGTCGCGTTTGCGATTTGAGTAAATTTTGAATAACCGCAGGCAAGCAGGCTCCAGCTGGTATTGTCTATCAGTACCACCACCCTCTAGCTACAACTAGCATACTTTACCTTTGTACTACTGACCTCAGTTGTTGCCAAATATCGCGTTTTCCCCCCGTCTCCCCCCCACCACGGCCCGGCCAGCCTGGCTGTGATACATGGCAGCGCTCTGAGCGCTCAGAACTGTAAATCTGCAATCTCCTCTCACAAGCAGTTTTATGCTACTAGGAAACGCTTGTTTCCCCAGTTGTAACACTAGCTTTTTTTCTCACGGTTTGCCCCTGTTTAGCGTCAGTTTACTGCAGGCTTTCAAAGTGAGATTATGGCGAGTTCTAGCTCTTCCCAGTCAGTGCAAGCGGCCGACAGGAACGAGAATAAAATGGCGGACGTAAGGCACAATAAAAAGCACGCCGTGGTGATCTTTTGGGAAGTAATATGATTGAAAATAATGTAGTATACATGTTTTTAGCTGTGAAAATGGAAATGTTTGTTGAGTGACGGGAAGACCGCCGCCACAGTGCATGTCGGCTGTACGCTCCGTTGATTTTAGCCTTATTTTCAGTGCTTATTGTACAAATACGGATTCCTAACTACCTTTACACTGTAGTATAAAGTTTACTGTGACAGAATGAGGCTGTGGTAGAGGGGAAACTGGGCTGCTGGAGGTGTGACAGTGAAGATTTGGTTACCCAACTTTGCAAGTCTCCACAAGTCCCTGGGTAGTCCACGAAGGCTCAAAACCTGTCTCTGGAGAAAGCTGAATGTAAGTACTATCTGCCATACCAAGTATAATGTTCTAGGGTTAATCTCTGATTTTTGGCGAATATTTTCCTACAGGTACTCAGACCGCAATACAACCCCGCCACTCGGGGGGGATCGACTGTACACAGCCGCGTTTAAGGGGTTAATCACGCGTGCGTACAAAGATCCTACACTGCACAACACAAAACCCAGCCCCTATCCTCCAACTGGTTGGTGAGAAAATTAATACGGTATGAGGTTGGATACTTTCTGAACGGACCTGGTAGGTTTGTTGCACTGTTGTTTGGGTCAAGTGGTGGGCACCAAGACAGCTTGTCTGTAATAATGCTGTGGAAGGCATTACAAGTTGCTGCATCCTTTAAAATACTACAGTTTAGTTTCTTGCAGGATGGTCTACAGTGCATCTGTGGGCATATGACTAGTTGCAGTTTGGTGAGTATAACGTTAAGGTCAATTTCTCTTTGCTCTCACTGCCATACGATGATGTAGTCAAGTAGGCGACAATGTCTAGATCGTGGGTGTATCCATGTGGTGTGTTCTTGTGTGTATTTTTAAGTTGAAAAATGGCATTGAGGATGACCAGTCTGTGTTCCAAGCATAAGGAAAGCAGTCTAAGGCCATTGTTGTTCATGTTACCAACACCGTGGCAGCCAACAAGGCACTACCAGAGGTGATTCACTTTTCCTACTCAGGCATTAAATCTCCAAGCAGGAAGAGTTTGTTATTATGTGGTATTGAGTCATAGGAGAAATCTTTGATGGTGTCCTCAGAGTCAAGCACTGGGGCATAGGAACTGATGAGTGTTGTATATTGGCCTTTAGTGAGTGGTATAGGACATAAGCTACTGATATACCCACAGTTGATTCTTGGATCTTCTGTGGTAGGTTGCTTTGGACTGCCAAGCCAATAACATGGTTTCTCCTTACATTTCCTGGGTATCCCCTCCAGAAATGGGTATACCCTTCTATCTCTGTCTATCTGTCTATCTATGGCCAGATGCCTCAATCCTGTATCAGGTAGCCACAGACCAATCACTTCCATGTCACTCTGTCCCCTGCCATTTTGCTCCCCTTCCTCCAGCTCATACACCCCTCTCTCATATGGGTTGGTTATATGGTTACCACCCAGTGTTGTACATGGTTTCCTGACTTAAAAGAAAACCATTAGACTTGCCACTCAAGGTAAAGATGCCTGAAAGGGAAAGAAGAGTAATAAAAAGTGAAAGGAAAGATGGGAGAAATGGGAAGAGAGAAGGGCAGACACAGAACAAAGAATGATAAAGGTGAAGGACATTGTAAGCAGCACTACATCAAGTGAGTGGATTCAGAACCAAATATTACAAATTGTTTTTACACTAAGTACATGTGGCTATAGAGTAAAACTGCAAAACAAAAATTTCAACAGCACACTGATATTGACATCTGTTTTTCAACTGTAGAAGATATCATACAGCATAAATTACAAGATAATATTGCTACATAACTCACAACTGATGCAATTCAGCAACATAGCATATTCTCGTTTTTAAAAAGTTCTCTGTTAATTTTCTGTATAGTAGTACCTCTCCTATCTGTATTTACCAAAGTACTTCAAATCAATTTCTCGGACCCAATCCCGACAGCCGAGCATATCATTCTGAATGAAGTATTTGAAGGTGTATGGGTTGATATTCTCTTTTTCCAGTCGCTCCTCTTCCTTACGTCTTGCCTCCAATGTTTCCTTGCTTACTGGGTCAGCCGGAAAGGGTAGAATATGGGCAATCTGTTTCAGAATGGGTTTCACCTGTTTCAAATGAAGAGAGAAAATACTGAAATATAATAATTACACACAAGTATGCAAAGAATAAAATTCACTGTAAAAATATATCATAACTGTAAATAGTGTACAATCACACACAAATACAGCACACCCTTGTTTTACAATGAGGATGCATTTAAAGGAGTACATCACATACTGATTTACAGTACTGCATAACGGGTCAATTACAACATGGGTTCATTGGGGATAGGGTTTTGGCCATGTGTCACCCACCCAACAATGCATAAAAAAATTACCTAAACTGTAGTTATCTCACTTCACTGCACTTCACTTGCTGCCTGAATTCCACCACCACATTACTCTTCCATCAATGACTGAGCACACCTAATAGTCAGTAAGTTCAAAGGCCATCTTGGAACAAACAAATGACTGCAAGATTGCATGTTGGTGATGGTAAAAATGAAAACAGCAATTATATATCAATCAGTGAGGCTTTGTACAGAATCATAATGATTGTACATGTGGAAATGCAGTCGTACAACAAAAAAGGTCCAAAATTATCATCATCACATGAGTGATTAATCACATCCTGGTTTGTTGCACAATGAGGGTGTGGTGTGTTAAAAATAATAAACTATGTACTCAGTCAGTTATACCCTCTGCCAGGCAACTTGTCTCTTAAGCCATGCCCTCTCACCCACTGCCAGAGAATGGGAGGCCATAGACTTGAGGCTGGAATTTCAAAAAAGGAGCAAGGCTTAAGGGACAAGTTGCTTGACAGCGAGTACAGTACCACAGACCTTCTCAGAGAATAATGATATATGCCAGTATTCTTGATAATATATATCAAATATAAAATTGCAACAGTAACAAATGTTACCTCTTCATATGAGCATTTCCCACCGACTTCCATGATGATGCGCTCAGCTTTAACGGGGGTGACATAGTGGTCAATTGCGCCCTTCCCACCTCCCATACGCTTGCCCTGGCCCCTCCTGGTTATAGGCTTCCAAGGGGCATCAATCCTCCATATGGCAAACATCTTCTTGGTGTCTATCTTGCGGGCAATAGTCAGCCGAATCATTTCAAGATGGCCATGCCGTAGCATTCCACCACGTCTAGCCTGCCACACATTAATGGCAAAATTAGCACCAGCAGTATATATCATCCCTTGCTGCCAAAGAATACTGTCACTCAGTCAATAAACAATTCCTCACAAACTACCATTTCATAATATCTCCCAGACTCTTTATTAATCTGTCTACCCACTGCCAGGTTACAAATAACTAAAGTTCACTTAGAGTGGCTTATTCTTCACTTGACAAACACAGTAATTACTATATACAGCTATCTATGTAATTTTCCATTCTGTACAATGTTTATTCCATTTTCTTGCAGTACTCAACGTATCCAACAACCACAGCCATATATGGTGCACATTTCCTTCCATTTGGCTACACAAAAAGTAACCGTGCTCCTGCCTGGTCACTATTAGCACCTTATTTAATCCCTTCAATCGGATGAGATCTCTTATAATGGCATTTCTACTTCCCATTTATTTTATTCAATTTAGGAAAGATACAGTAATTGAGAGATTAGTGCATGGCATATCTAGCTCCCCCAGTATGAAACAGTGTGACCTGTGGTTGAATAAAACTCTTGGGAGATGGCAAGTATAAAAATACCAGCACTGTAAACTATAAAAATCACCTATCACATCTTACAGATGTGACTCACACCTGTGGCATGGTCCCTGGATGATGAAAGGATAAGCATCATCATCACTATGGACAGCTGCCTGTGACAGTCAGCTTTCCCAAAGTATACACAAAAATGACCAAGAACACCAAAAAAATGTCCAAAAATATGAAAAAAGAGGCAAAATTCACCCTTTCACAAACTTGGAGAATGACTTCAGATGAGGTGCAGTCTCTGAAATCTTCTCCTTGCTCCAAAACCAAGTAGAAAATGTCACCAAACGAGTTCAGGTATTTGACACTGCTACCCCATTTATAAGCAAGATAGGGAAACATATTGTACAAATACCAGTAGTTTGATGCAGAGCAGTGGCATATCTGTAGAGGAGGGTGGGAAAGTCAGAGGGGTCAGGTGAACCTCTGTCGCAAAAGCAATATCCATTTACTTTTCCTGTTCCCATAATTTGTTATAAAGAAGGCAATTATACTTTTCTCTTATTAATTTCATGCAACAGTCTTGGAATGGGACAACAGTTATGTTACCAATGAGGGTCAAGAGTTAAAGAACCCTATTATTTCAAGTGTATCACAGTAGTTGTAAATATCCATGAATAACTGCACGGGATGTCCTAAGCACTGCAATCAACTGGTGGATTGACATGTGCTGTGCCTATGTGGAATGGGACTATGGAGGACTGGGCATCAAGTTCTGGCAGCAAATGTGTCCCTGTTAAGATAATGTTCAAATATATTATTATTTCACTGATACTCTTGAGTGCTGAATGAAAAATGAACATGGGCAACAGACAACAGAATTTAAACTCATTTTTTGGATGACTGGTCTTAAAGTACTATTTACTTCTGCACCTATAAAACTGTACAGTACATCCCCACAGTATGCGAGTTCCGAGAACGCGATCCCCCTTGTACGCGAGGACCTATTTTTTTTACATTTTAGTGTACAGTATTTCTTATTAGTACGCGAATTGAACTCCTTGTAAGCGAGACGGGCAGCAAAGAGTGGCCCAAATCCAGGGTTACCCCGAGAACGTGACATTGTTCCCTAAGAAACGATAACGTTTGCCTACGTTCCGCCCACCTTGAGCAGGAGATAGCAGCAGAAAAGCCAGCAACATCAGTGATGGAGAGTGAAGATTTGACCATGATGGAGATCAGCTGGGTACTGTGTGCCCTTGAGAAATTCAAGGAAGAATTCAAGGACATTGAATGCTCTCAGTTGTGAGTGGAGGAGGTGATGTCTTCACTGTACAGAACCTTCCGCTACTACACCGACAAGCACAACCAGGAAGTAAACAAACAGAAGCAAAAACTCATCACCCGTTTCCTTCGGCTTGAAGAAAGTGAGGAATCACTCCCTTCAACATCAGAAGAGCCATATCCTGAGGAGGCTCAAGAGGATGATGCAATGTCTGAGGTGTCAGAAATAGACTTTGAAGGATTTATGAACGAAGTGAGTGCATTAGATAGTAAAAGTGTCGAAAGTGCTGGTGACGAGAGTGGTGAGGAAGGTGATGTGTTGGGTGGTGTGGTGGGTGATGCAGGAGATGCACACTAGGTGCCTCATCCTGCCTCGGATCCTCTTTTTTTTTTTTTTTTTTTTTTTTTTTTTTTTTTTGCGAGGAAGAAGGAACCAAAGGCCATAAGCCCGCAGTAACAGTTCCCCCCAAGAGAAAAACAAAATACAATATAGAGCCAAATTCAAGATCCGATCATTTTGAGATGCCTGGACACACTGCGTTTGAAAGACTGGAGATCATAGGCAGCAGGAAATACAGACAGAGGGAGACAGTTCCAGAGCTGACTTGTTGCATAAATGAAAGACTGGGAGTAACGGTTAACTCTTGCATTAGAGAGTTGGACAGAAAAAGGATGAGAGTTTGCTGCCAGACGGGTGCTACGCGCCCGTCGTAGAGGTGGAGGAATGCAAGCAGACAGTTCAGAGGAGCAGTGACCATTAAAGTAGCGATAGAAAAAAGATAAAGATGCAACAGTGCGGCGAAGAGACAGAGGTTGAAGGGAGTCAGTAAGAGGAGGAGAGTTAATGAGACGAAAAGCCTTTGACTCCACCCTATTGAGAAGAGCTGTATGAGGGGAGCCTCCCCACACATGAGAGTTGTACTCCACACAGGGGCGGATAAAACCCCTGTATAGAGTCAACAATTGCGCAGGGGTAAAGAAAGAGCGGAGACGGCTTAGCACACCCAATCTCTTGGAAGCAGATTTTACAAGAGATGTAATATGATCTTTCCAAGATAAGTCCCGAGTAAATGAAACCCCAAGCATGTTCAAGGATGATGCATGATTAAGCTGAATATTATTAAACATTAGTGGGTATACCTGTGGAAGATTTTGTCGGGTTGAAAGGTGTAAGAACTGAGTCTTAGATGCATTAAAGACAACAATATTATTTTTACCCCAGTCAGAGATACGAGCCAAGTCAGACATTAGGTGTGCCATAGCCTCATCCCTTGTTTGCTGAAGTAACTGTTGAGATGGGCGTTGCGGGAACCGAATGGAAAAGTGAAGGGTGGAGTCATCAGCGTATGAGTGGATAGGGTTAGATGTACAGCTTAGAAGATCATTGATGAATAAAAGGAAGAGAGTTGGTGATAGGACAGAGCCCTGAGGAACACCACTGTTGATAGATCTAGGAGAAGAACGATGGCCGTCTACAACAGCGGCTATAGAACGACCAGAAAGGAAGCTAGCAACGAAGGCACAGATAGAAGGATAGAAACCGTAGGAGGGCAGTTTGGAAATTCAAGATTTATGCCAGACTCGATCGAAAGCCTTTGAGATGTTAAGTGCAATAGCAAAGCTTTTGCCAAAGTCCCGAAAGGAGGATGACCAGGAGGATGACCAGAAGTCTGAAAGGTAGGTAAGAAGATTGCCAGTGGAGCATCCCTGACGGAACCCGTAATGACGATCAGAAAGAAGGTTGTGATAGGAAAGATACCTTAAAATTTTTCTATTAAGAATCGACTCAAAAACTTTTGAAATACAGGACGTTAAAGCAATTGGACGATAGTTGGAGGGTTGGGAGTGGTCACCCTTCTTTGGGACTGGCTGAATGAGAGCAAACTTCCAGCAAGAAGGAAAGGTACAAGTTGACAGACAAAGACGAAAGAGTTTGCCTAGGCAGGGTGTAAGCACAGAAGCACAGTTCTTGAGAACAACAGGAGGGACCCCATCAGGCCCATATGCCTTGTTAGTACTGAGGCCAGTGATGGCAGAAAATACATCAACTGAAGAAATTTTAATGTCAGCCATGAGGAAGTCAGAGGGGGGAAGTGATGGAGGAACAGCACCGGAATCGTCTAAGGTAGAATTGGAGGAGAAAGTCTGTGCGAAGAGATCTGCTTTATCAGTAGAAGAAATAGCTACAGAACCATCAGAGTAGAAAAGAGGAGGGAAGGATGATGAGGTAAAGTTGTTAGAAAGATTTTTGGCAAGATGCCAGAAGGAGCGGGAAGAATTCGAGTTGGAGAGTTGAGAGCATTTAGTATGGATGAAATTATTTTTAGTAGAGCGAAGAACAGACTTAGCATGATTCCGGCCAGAAACGTAAAGATGATGTGATTCAGGGGTGGGTTGGCCTGTTGTCCTCTTGGGTAAAGGTGAGCAGCCATATTCTTGTTGGTTTAGTTAAGCCATATCCTTGTTGATTTGCCTAGTAAAGCCATAATCTTGTTGGTTCACTTTATCTTAGGTAATATGTCTTAGATAGTTTCCCTGTATAGTACGTCACTTAGGTCTAAAAGGCGTCTCAAGGGTTGCCCATGAAGGGGGGTGCCACCTATATGTAATTTTTCCCATAAGTTTATGTATTCACAGTACGCAAATTCCTAGTACGTGACGTCCTCTGCCGCCCATATAGGTGCGTACTGGGGGGATGTACTGTATGTAGTTACATCTTGTATTTTGGAGGCTATGTCATTGTCAATGAACTGAAAAGACATGTTTTATCATAACTATCATCCAGAATACAGTAAACTATCTGAAAAAGAGGGTCTGATCATTTGGGTGAAAACTGCAAGGTTTTCATATTTCTGTATTTGGATTACAATGTTAACTTTTCATTTTATGAAGCAAAATCTAATTAAGGATTCTTCAACAGAAATTCTTTGGTAAATGAACAGTTATAGATACCTTGAAAGAGAGGAGGCTGTAAGTGGTGTCTATGCAATCACTCTGCAAGTCAAATGAAGGTCACATTCTAACAGAATCATGAAAAACACTTACTATCTATCTATTGCCAGACCCCTTAATCCCATATGGTGTGGCTGCAAACAAATTGCCTCCATGTTGCCCTGTCCCCTGCCATTTCACTGCCCTATTTCCAACTCTCACTCCCCTCTCTCATATACCTCTCCACTCCATCCCTTCATCTCATCCTTGGCCTCCCCCTCCCCCTCTCCCCCTCCACCCCTCCCACATACACTCTCCTCATCAGTCTCTCACTCTCCATCCTCTCCACATGGCCAAACCACCTCAGTGTGTTCCTCCTAATGCTTCCTATCACATCCACATCTACACCACAATGCTCCTTCACATACTGTGTTGTTAAGTGAAGATGAAGGCTTGATGGATGAGTTTGGGAGAGTGTGTATGAAACGGAATCTAAAGGTGAATGTTGGGAAGACTAAAGTTATGGTCTTTGAGAGAAGTGAAGTCAGTGAATGTACAGTGAGATTGGATGGGGAGGAAATGGAAAATGTGAGTACATATAAGTACTTGGGTAGTGTGATGGGTAAGAATGGAAGTTTGGAGGGAGAAGTGAATGAAAGAGTACAGCAAGGAAGAAGGGTTGCTGGTTCCTTGAAAGCAGTAATAAGAAATATGGAAGTGAGCATGGAAGTGAAGCTTGGACATTGTTGGAGGAACACAAGTCAAGAGTGAGAGCTGTGGAAATGAGTTATTTGAGAGGAGCATGTGGAGTCCCATGGAGAGACAGACTGACGAATGAAAAACACCAGAAAATTTAATTTCCACTGTAATCTGTACCAAGTAATCTGAACATTTTCATTGCTGTTCTAACCTTAAATCACAGCCAATCCCCAGAATGTCTCCACAATTGTATTACACAATCTTGTTAAAAACATGGTAAGCATGGGAGGTATCAAGATAACTCCAGACTGTGTCAATATTTGTTTCAGCCATGCCTGGAATATTATAAACATGGATGACAGCAACTGGGAACTCTGATAAAGAAATTTCTCAAAAGATTCAAGAAAGCAGTTGAACGTTAACTATCAAACTACGGACTCTATGCTTACTCTATGGCTCAACCATGGTTCATTGTATGGTACATTTCCCAGTCAAAGATCTATGACCAATCCAATCAAACAACTCCACAGCAGCAGAGAAAAAAACAGCTACTGGCAGTGTTCACAATAGACTTAACCTGACTGTAGATAAGGCCTGCTCAGTAAAATAAACTCTAAGTTAAGGCTCAGATGTACCTCCAACTCCTCAAGTTCTATACTTTCCCTGTTCCTTCTCACTGTTCTTACAGTAGACTTGTTAACACTGAAGGCATGTGCAACATCGCAAATCAGCTCATGGCTGTCCAAGTGCCTCCGCATCTTCTTGGTAGCTAAAATCAGGCTTTTACACCTACAATTCAGCCTTGATGCTGATACAGAAACCATTCCAGGAGCACACACCCACATAACAGTCCAAGGCTGACACAGTTGCCAAGTTACATTGAGCAGTGCAGCAGATAAAAGTCAAGCATGGGAGTGCAGGTGTGTATAGAATGAAGGCTGAAACATAGAGAAGTGTGGGACTAAACATGGCAGCTGTGACATCGCTACATGGGTACCTTCAAATGTCCTGCTTCTGGAGGGTCACTTCTATGAAACTAAGCACCGGTCCCTACATTTTTTGTGTACCATTTAAGTCACTGTGAGTACAGAATCTGTTCATATAGGATATGTGCATAAGGAGGGTTCACTGCATGCTGATTTAGGAAAACACTTGGGCACTGACAGTGCTCGTGAGATGATGCACACTGGTAGGCTAAGGAGGTGTGGAGACATGCAGATAACAAGTGAGATTGCAAGTCAAGACTGAGGGCGGTGGAAATAAGTTACCTGACAGGAGCATGTGGGAGTTATATGGTGAGACAGACTGACAAATAAGGAAGTGAAGGGGCATTGTGGTGTGGAGTATGGATGTGACAGAAAGCATTAAGAGAAATACATTGATACATCAAGGTAGTTCGGTCATATGGAGAGGATGGACAGAGAGAGACTAACAAGGAAAATTTACGTGAGTGAGGTGGAGGCCAAGGATGAGATGAAGGGATGGAGTGGAGAGGTATATGAGAGAGGGTGGTGTGAGCTGGGGGCTGGGCAGGGAAATGGTGGGGGACAGGGCAACAAGAAGGCGATTTGTTTGTGACCACCCCTTACGGGATTAAGGCATCTGACAATAGACAGACAGACAGGCTGACCTGGATGTGAAAGGGACAGCCGTGTTAGCTGATCAAGGGAAGTATGGAATGAAGTCCTAAGAGAGGGCCTCAGGGTCAGGAAATGACTGGAATGCTTCAGGGGACTGTGCAGCTTGGAAAGCAGCCATTAGGTAAAAAAGACCACCTGTGCAAACATGGAGAACTGCCTTACAAAAATATACTTACATATGTGGCCTGAAGATGTCTTTCTTATGATACTATTGTTCTGGATAGCACCACTGAATAATGTTTAGCTGAAGTGAGACATCCTGTGACTGCTGGAGTTAGAAACAATCTAAACTTGAGAGGCAACAATTTGGAACAAAGTTTATATCTGACACAGTATCTCCTTATAGGCTGAATACAAGATCCGGTTCCTATTATATACTATAATAGGCTAGATGGCAAGTCTGAACTGAGCTCACCCTGTACTGTAAGTGCATTCAACCCAAACAGGTATGTGCCATTACTGGCATGATTGTGTTGGTTTCTGTTAGTTCCATGGCCAATTTATAGTGGTTCCACACTTGTTATTTTACATTTTTTGGCCTACAAAACTCTTTGAAATGCCTAAATGAAATATCTGAAAAGTGTCGCACCAGAAAAGGTCAGAAAGGAATGGGAATGCGTGAAGTACCACCAATCCCACCTCAGTAAATGGTATGTGATCTTGATAACTGATATATTATGATCACTAATAGGCTTCCTGTGTTATGGTTTACAATCATGTACAGTACTGTTAAATATAAAGTATTTGGAATATATAAACGATTCAACTCAAAGTACAAAGCTAAGGATTCAACTGATGCAGAACATGATTGGATCCAAAGTGTCAGACATTTCTGGTGAAATCAGCCAACTACAAACATCCACATTAGATGTCAGGAGGAAAGTGACGAGAAACATCCACGAAAATGTACGGTGCCATAACTGAACTCTACAACAATGGTCTGGACAACAGTGAGTTGGCACAGCAAGTACCATGCATAGGGTCATTGTCAGACAATGGATTCATTAAGAGCCATTGGAGACATACACCATATTGGATCTCTCTCAGACAGACTACTCTTGTTGCACAACATGGGAAAAGGATGCCATCATTGCATCTGTACCTGATGCAAACCTTCACTGCCACAACTGTGATATAACATCAGCTCCACCTACCTTGCTCCAAGGTACACAGTGAACATCTTCGCAACCATAGGTCTGTCATGAAAATGGCGTTGACTGAAGAGCATAATTACTTACTTACTTACATGATATACACCCTTTTCACCACCACCACCACTGTCATACCTGTTTTCAGTAAGTCATCATATTACCAAAGCACAATCCCTTCAACCCTTAGACTAACATATTTTTCTACTCAACATTTTTCACAAGCCTCTGTATCTCTTCTTCAGTCTAAACAACCTACATATTTCTTGTTCCATAATGATCATCTTGACTATTTTCCCTTGTAACAAAGGAGTAGGTAGGTTCCAGCAAACACGGAAAAAGAGAGCACACAGGATGGAGCACTATCAACAGCATACCCAACGATACAGGTCAGACACTCGTACCACTTATCACAGAAGACCTCAGAATCCTGGTTCCTCTACACAGACCAAGGCATCTGCATACATATTCTTGGCACTTTTCTATTCCAAAACACACAATGTAAGACACACTAAAAGGAACTTCTAACTTACCACAATCCCATACTGTTCAAGAATGAGGTCACGATGAACTTCCTCCTCTCCTCTGATTAAATCCAGCCTCTTTGTCATTTTGATTGGCCGTATACTGCCATGGTACTGTGGCACCTTCTGGAGAATCTTCAATTTCTGACGCTCCTTTGGGATTTCGATGTCTGAAGGTAGGATAGAAATGAGAGAGAGAGAGAGAGAGACAGACAGAAATCATATTAGGACTGAAATGGTTTATCACACAACATTACTGAATCATACATGAAAAGAAAAAAAAGAAAAAAAAAAAGCCCGAATTATACAGACTCTAGGTCATGGGCACAATATAATATACAACACTCTACACACTAGCACAATATAATATGCAAAACTATACACACAAAAATGCTGTACAATAAAGCACTATCAAACACTGTTCAGTACTGCACTTTGTCACTAACACTGCACATATTTTAAGGTAAATACTGATCAACAGAAATTTCTGTACTTCAAACTTAAGTTTGTATACCAATGAATGCCTATGCTGTTGTTCAGTATATGATACTAAAGCAACGTTTCTCAACTGTGGTTCCCCGGAACCCTAGGGTTCCGCAAGAGGTCGCTAGTGGTTCCCAGAGAAATAATGATAAATAGGCTAATCATATGTTATTGCATTTCTGTGTCATTTTTGTGTTTAATTTCATATCTGTAATTTTACTATACGCGTGTATCATCAAGTGACTCACTCGAGTACAGGACACATGAACGGTCTCCATCAGTCCCAAATGTACTTCCTGGAATGCTGGTACAGTCCCTCATTCACCCACATTATTTAGTAAATGTTACCCATCATTTTGGGGATTTTATATGAATTTTAACGGTTTAAGTACATATGTTTATGATTTTGTTAGTTTATGGGAAGTTTGTGTGTGTGTTTTCTCTCTCTCTCTCTCTCTCTCTCTCTCTCTCTCTCTCTTCCAAGGTTAGTTCTTCTGTTTGCCTTATTTTGTTTCAGTTTTATTTAAGTTTTATTTATCAAGTTATTGTAGTAGTACTAGTTGTTATTATCTGTTTTCATTCTGTTTATATGTGTTATATATGATATGGGTTATTTATGTTTATTTTTGTGTGTGAATGAAAACCTCGGTATGAGGTCTCTTGAACAAGCAGTTTGATCTAAGTTATTTATATTATTTTTATTTATTTATGAATTTTTTGCATTGTCAATAAACTTCAGATAAATGTAAGTTATTTTTTGCTTGAACCAGTCATCAGAAAATATATATTATGTTCTCCTTCTGAACTTTAGGTCTATACAAGAGAGAGAAGGATATTAATAATGAAATATAGTACTTTTTATGTAAGGGTTCCCCCAAGACATGAAAATTATTTCAAGGGTTCCATAAGGATACAAAGGTTGAGAAATGCTGTACTAAAGAATACATTCTTAACACACATACTGTTGGTTAACTAAGTGCATGAAAGAAATCAACTTCTTAGCCCACCGAGTACGACGGGCTCTTTCTTAGTTATGTAAAATTGACAGTAACCTAATTATAATCATATATCATGGAGAAGGGGTTAATGGATTAGTTTAAACCCCATGAGAACATGTGATGCTACCTAAACTGAAACAAAATTGCTTGCTAGCAGCCAGAACAAAACAGTAATATGACAACAGACTAAAGCTAAGGTTAAGCCTCCTTGGCCCATTTCATCCATAGCTTCAATAACTCATTCCACTTAAAACCCAATGTGGTATAAAACTGACCTAAAGGAAGACTTTCAAAAGAAAACAAAATCATGAGACATGTATAGAAAATACTGATATGAAGACAATGTGGTATAAAACTGACCTAAAGGAAGACTTTCAAAAGAACACAAAATCCTGAGACATATATAGAAACTACTGATATGAAGACAGTAATGGTTGTTTTACCTGAAATAGCTACTGGGAAAAAAAAAAAAAAAAAAAAAAGACAACTACACTAAATGCATTTATTTTTTACACTACGAAATAAAATGAATACTGGCAAGTTTTAGGATAAAGCCCTTTACAGCATTTACCAATCTAAAGAACACAGTACCTATAAGCTACATTTCCCATGCTCTGCTTGGATCACATCTCAGGTAACAGGACTGCTCACACAAGAATAAAAACTTCAGAGAATCTTTGGATTGGCACTAAAGAGTGAAAACAACCCTCGTTTCCTGCAATGTGGTATGTAATATCCACTTTGCAAGCCATATAAGCGAAACAACAGTCTTTTGCTTACATCATCATTTAAACTGCTCATTAAAAAGGGAAAGAAGTTATGTGCAATGAATAAGGAAGCATGAAGGAGGAACAGGATGACCCCTGGTCAGGAATGATGGTATGACGGCACTCTGCTTTTTGATCTGGACAACTGAAGTTTTTTTTTCTAAAATCCACAAGTTTACCTGTTAATATGAGTAGCACCTAAAAGCTATGAATACCACTTACAGCAGGAGGTTCATGCAAACTAAACATTCTAGCACAGAAACTCCTGTACAGTAGATGGATAAGTGGCAAAAACATCAGGGAGGCAGTGGCTGAATTGGTAGAGAGGCGACCTGCAGTCCTAATGGACCCAGGATCGAATCAGGGAACAGATTAAGGATTTGAATTTCATAAAAGCAGATGTTACTGATCTACCATAAATGACCTGCTGACATGTAAAAATACCCTTGCTACTACCAGTACACCAGTCCTGTATGAGACAGCCCTAGCATGTATTCAATATAGACAGCGGGTGTTGGTGCCAATATGATGCATGTGGAGATGTGTAAGAATGCTGGGCCTTGGGATAGGCCCTGAAACCTTTGCCCAGAGTGGGGGGGGGGGGGAAATGCAGTACAATAACAGGTATAATATTTGCAACAGTACAAAAAAAATTGTGAAACTACAGTCAATAAATGAAGTGAAAGGCCTCACCTGCTTTATTTATTTGAATATCTGAAGCCACATAAGTAAAATACTGTAGCTGTAACATCAAAATAACATAAAAGAAGATCCTCATTGAAAGTGGCACTTTGGTAGAGTGACAGAAACCTAATGACTTCGCCTACCAGGTACTGTGCAAGTACAGGTATGACACCAATTTTCCAAAATCCCTGGTTCCAGAGCCTGGCCAGATGAACAGTTTTGCCGGACTAGCGGAGATCACATACAAGAGCTCAACAGTACAATGACCCACTAATCTTCAGTGTAAACACACTCATGTTTTAATTTAAGTTCCTTATGAAACAAGTAAGCATGGCTCATTATCAAGCTACCTGACACTTTCATCCGATGGTTTCCAAACCATTCCATCACCACTTGACCATGCTCACTACTCTTACCATCATTCACAGCTTGTCTAATGTTCATCTGCTTCTTCGAATCAGTCTGCACAGAAGTTCAGTAATTTTTTCCCTTTGCTTCTTTATATCATATGCAGTTGATGAGCCAATACCATATAAATCAAACAACTTCTGCATGAAACACCATGGTTCAGTTTTTCAACAGTTCTACCTTATCCTGGTTTAGAGTTTTTGTTTTTAGTATAATAAAAATGTCTCATTAAATTAAATCCTCCCAAATAGCTGTTAATAAAGCTCTGAGACCAGACATGTGTAAAAATATATGTGAAGATATGGGCCGCCGATGTGGCGGGTCACTGGGTAGGTAAGTATCGGTTACTCTGGTAATAGGCGTGCCTTGTGGCGACTGGCTTGCACACGCAAACAACCCCAAAATGTAATACTGGTAATGCTTTATGCACTCCACACTAACTTATAAAGATACTCAGTAGTTACCATTATGAAAATAACCTTTTGATTTTACTGCAGTAATAATTAAGAATAAACTGAATTGGTGATATAGTATTTACGGGTAAACTAACCTAAAAGAAAAAGAAATTTGATGACGAGTATTGTATTCACAAGAGCAGAAACAGATGTTTAGGAATGGTTAATTGTGAGCATATCATATTCACAGATGATATACTTTGATACCAATACTGATTCACGAAGTTAGTTAGGAGAAATATGAGCAAAAAGGGTCATCTGGTTCACGATCAAGCATACAGGAATTAGTGTAAACACTGCTGATCTAGTCCCTCCAGTCTTTTTAGGGGCTATTATTTGGGTATTAAGCAAAAAAGTTGGTGAAAACTTGTGGGCCCTGAATGAATTAACATTTATTCACATTTACTGTTTTATTTGGTTACTGAGGGGTTTTGCTGCTGTGATAGTTTGGCAGACCTATTAACCATGATCAAAAGGGTTTGACCATATTCAAGCAGACTGGTGTTTACACTTGACCTCACTACTGACAGCTGGATCTTTCTTAAAAGACATAGCCAGGGTTAAATGTAAGCTATCTGAGATAAGAATCAGAAAAAGTACAGGGATCACCACCAAGACATGCAGTGTAAGCAATCCAAGTGATCAAACACAACACTCAACACTATCTGTGTCCACCTGGTAAACTACAGTAGTCTGCTGGGCATGGGAATTTCAAGTGCCCTCTCATAATTTTTCCTGGATGGAAAGAGGTGGCAGACCATCCGATGCAGAAAAATTGGTACAGTATTGTACCTGTACTATGAATGGACTGAACTAGCTGCTACGCAAGTACAAGCTGCCATTCCGGGTTGCCAATAAAATTAAACATATTTGAGGAGGCCCAACAACTCTGAGCAGCTAAACCTTCTGCATCAAAATTGCTGAAAAAGAAGACTGAGGATGCAACTTTTCATATATCATGTACCCTTGGGACAGAATCTGGGTCAAGTACTGTAATACAAATGCCAAACATAAGAGCTTAGAGATCTAAGCCACGGAAGAAGATTTGGAATCTGGCCACATCCATACACTATATAACACTGTTATCTTTATAATTTATCTAAAAAATGTACAATAATTATAAAGTGCTTTGATTGGGCACAACATGCAATGACCTGAATAAGACAAAAAAAACTTGGAATCTTCATGGATTTAGACCTAAAAGAGGCTACTTATTTCTTTTAGATAAACCCTACGGGAAAGAAATTAGTAGCCAAAGTAAGTTCACTGGCACTCTTAGTAAGACTCTGCTTTAGTCATAGCATGCAGCTCTCAGACTCCATCTCCGTAGGCCGAAGCTGTGAGGAACAGAACCTTATACATCATTCAAAAACCCTGAGCATCAGCTAAGGCTGGAGAACACGGCAAGTGCGAGTATGAAGGGGGTCACTAGAAGAAAGCTAACAAACATCAAAATAAAAACTCATCCCCCAAAATGAGGTCTGTGAGGAATTCAGACAGTTCAAGCATAAAAAGGAAATGCATCCAAACTAGCATTGTGACTGCATCAAGTTGCTCACTAGGATGAAGATGTAAACAAAAGACAGTTGCCTGGGAGGTTGTCTTATGGAGTGGATATCACCTACCACACCGCAGGAGGTGGGTTTTCCCATCTTAGTGCCTTGCTGAAGAGTTCCTTCAAATATTTTATTCTCAGTTCAGCAGTCCTGTTGCCTAAGTTACGATTCTTGTTCTACCTGGGTAGTTGGGCTTGGTGTGACCCCTCCTTATTTGTAGCTTCCCTATTTTCAGCTTTGAATATTTTCAGGTTAATACATCATATCAAAATAAACTACAGTACCTGAAGATGTATTTTGGGATAACAGTACTTATCAACCTGTGTCAATAAACTATTTGAAAATAGTACAGCAGGTACCCACAGTACGCGAATACACTCAATCCTCGTAAATTGCGTGTTCATAAATCACGGATTCGTAAATCACGGCTAGGTGGCCGTCAGACTGCCGGCAACCTTAAATCACTGTTAAGTCACGAAAATCGTGGATCTAGGCACCCAAGTGGGCCTTTTCTGAGGAGAACCGTAAACCGCAGCATTCAAACAGAAAATCACGACCCAACAACCAATCACCGCGCGTCCCTGGTGGCATATGCACATACTAATGCCGCCATGTTGTTGTTGTTCTTGTCCTGCCAGTCCCCACACTTCAAACTGTCGCCGTGGAGTACGAGAGATACCTGCCTTTTTTGTGGAACTTCCCCCCGCCTCCTACCTGCCATGGCCCCTCCCGACCCCCCAGTGAAGCGCTCTAAGCAGTATGGCGACAAGAAGCTGCCGCAGTTGTCGTACAGTCAACGTTTGGAGCTCATTTGTCATGTTGAGAGGGGAGAGAAGTTTTCAAAGCTGGTGAAAGAGTTTGGGAAGAACAAGTGCTGAGAGGTTCTAAGTTCTTCCCAACCCCACCCCACTCCATTCACTTAAGCAATTTCATCATATGATTAAGGTGAGATCCCTTAATACATGCACTGAATATTCCTAAATTTGTATGATTGTGTTTGATGGTGCCTACATAGGTGTACAGTAGGTAGGGTGCTGTGGGGGCGAGTTGGCCAAAGTCCAGACCCAAATTAATTTTTCACATAAGAGTTTCTATATCTATCTATATACCTAGGCTGCTTCCCCCAAGGAAAGGGAGGTAGCTGAGACAGGACAACACACTCCCCATTTACTCATCCATTCAAACACATTCATTCGCATCTTAGCCCCAAAGGGGAGAACGGACAGATCCTCACTGCACCACACCGCATAAGGGTCAACTGCGCAATGCAATCAGTGACATCCACAGCAGGGCCCGACAGCAGAACTGGTTTACCCCTGCCACATCATAACAGACTCATCCCCTTACCCACACCTGACCTGACTAGCTGATCAGACCAAATGCGGGAGAATATCCCCTCAGGGCTGTGTCATCACTTATTCATTCACAATTTCTCTCCATTTATTTCTGTCACGCACAGCCACTCTTCCTTGCTCAACAGACATCCCTCTCGCATCCAGCGCTCTCTTCACACTGTCCATCCATCCTATTCGTGGTCTTCCTCTCAGCCTTACACCTCTCACATCAGATCTAGTTATCTTTTTCACCAATCGCTCATTATCCATTCTCTCCATATGCCCAAACCATCGCAACACCCTCTGCTCAACTCTACCAGCCATCTCCCGAACAACTCCAGTTCTCCTTCGCACTTCATCATTTTGCACCCGATCCATACGCGTCACTCCACACGTACTCCTCAGACACCTCATCTCCATTACATTCAAACTTTTCCTCTCTGCTACACCCATATTCCATGTTTCAGCCCCATATAATGCAGTCGGTACTACAACACCCTCATACAGCCTTCTCTTTACATCCATTCTAAGTGAACGACATTTAAACACTGTTTTCATTCCTCCCAGCACCTTTCCTACTTCATTTATTCTAAACTTCACTTCTGCATCTATTCTTCCATCCACAGCAACAGGTGACCCTAGATATTTAAAACAATCTACCTCCTCAAGCAACTCACCATTCAAAACTATATTCATCCCCCTACCATCTATCAACGTCGTACACTTCATCACTTTACTCTTATTCTCATTTACTTTCAATTTCCTCCTTTCACACACCCTTCCAAGCTCCTCTACCAACTGTCTCAATCTCTCCTCTGAATCAGTCACCAGTGCAGTATCATCTGCAAACAGCAGCTGCTTCAGATTCCACTCTCCACCATCAACATTTATCAGACTCAGACCACCTAAAACTCTTGCATTCACCTCCCTTACAACACCATCCATGTAAATATTAAACAACCAAGGCGACATCACACATCCCTGTCGCAGCCCCACTCTCACGGGAAACCAATCACTCACAGCATTTCCCACTCTTACACACGCTCTACTATTTACATAAAAACTTTTCACCCCTTTTAGTAACCTACCATCAAGTCCATACAATCTTAAAACAGTCCACAAAGCCTCCCTATCAATTCTATCATACGCTTTCTCTAAATCCATAAATGCCCAAAACACATCCTTGCCTTTTGCTAAATACTTTTCACACACTTGTCTCACAGCAAACACCTGATCAACGCATCCCCTCCCTCTCCTAAAGCCACACTGCTCATCACCAATCACTCTCTCTGTACCCTCTCTAACTCTCATAATTAACACTCTACCATACACCTTACCTACAACACTCAACAGACTTATACCCCTAAAGCTAGTACATTCATACTTATCACCCTTGCCTTTATACAACCGGACTACACAAGCACTTGCCCAGTCAATTGGCACCATACCTTTCTCAAAGCACATATTCAACAATCTTACTAACCAGTCAACAATAGTCACTCCACCACCCTTCAGGCATTCCATAGAACACCCATCCATACCTGCAGCTTTCCCTGTTTTCATCTCCTTTATTGCCTTCTCCACTTCCTCCTTCGTGATCAAAGAATCATTCAACTCTCCCAACACATTTATTCCTTGCACCCTTCCATCTGCCACAATTTCAGCCACCCTTTCCTCCTCTACATTTAACAATCTTTCAAAATACTCTGCCCATCTCTTCCTTACTGCATCCATCTCAATTAACATCCTTCCATCCTCTACTTTTACTCGTTCTTCCTTCCCAGACTCTCCCTTTTGCACCCTTTTCACCTCCTTCCAAAACATTTTCTTATTCTGTTGAAAATTCTCTGTCAGCTGCCTACCCCACCTCTCATCTGCTGCCACTTTAGCATCACGCACAGCCCTTCTCGCTCTATTCCTCTTTTCCTTATACCTTTCATATGACATCTCATCCTTCCTCTGCACCCACACTTCATATGCACGTCTCTTCTCAGCCACAGCCATACTTACTTCCTCGCACCACCATTCACTTCCTTTTCTTACACCACCACCCACACGTCTCACACCACACACCTCTTCTGCATGCCCCACCACAGCACTCTTAAACAACTGCCATTCCTCCTCCACGCTGCCATTTTTCCGATCTTTCACTGCGTTCCACTCATCTTTCAATTTCTCCTGATACTCTATCTTTTTCTCTCTTTTATCCAACTCACTCACTTTCAAAACTTCCCTGCCACACCTAACCCTCCTAGCTCTCACCCATCTCTTACCTACTCTTAACTTTCCCTCCACCAGGTAGTGGTCAGACATACCTGCACCCTCCCCTCTCAGATCTCTCACATCCAACAATCTTCCTATTACATTCCTAGACACAACCACATAGTCCATCAAAGCTCTATCAACAACCCTTCCACCCTCCTGTCTCACCCATGTATACTTATAAATATCTTTCTTCTCAAACACCGTATTCCCAATCACCATCTCTCGCTCAACACACATCGCTATCATTCGTTCCCCATTTTCATTTCTTCCAGGCACATCATGCATACCAACTACACCTTCAACTGCTACATTTCCCACTCTAGCATTCAGATCTCCCATCATTACCACATTCACATTCACTCCAAAACTCTGCAGACACTCATCAACATCATTCCAGAAAGACTCCCTCTCTTCATCCCTTCCACTACCAGGCCCATATGCACTCACAAACACCCACAACTCACGTTCAAATTTCGCTTTCACCCACATCAGTCTCGATGACACCTCCTTCCATTCAACCACACATTGCTGTACAGTACTTCCGGACTAACTAACAAGGCCACACCTTCTCTTGCCCTTCCTCTATCAACACCTGACAATCTTCCATTCACACTTCCAAACACTGATTCCCCCTTCCCTTTCATCTTCGTTTCACTCAAAGCTAACACATCCAACTTTCTTCTCAGAGACATTCTCCCAATCTCCTCCCTTTTAGCCTCAATCGTACTACATCCACGCACATTCATAGACCCAATCTTCAGAGTACGGGGATAACTCCATCCCCCATCCCTTTCTCTGGCCTGTCTCTTTTTAGGAACTACAAAACAGAGGAGGGGGTCCCTAGTCCCCTCACCCCGCCCCTTTTAGTTGCCTTTTACGACACGCAGGGAATACGGTGGCAGTATTCTACCTAACACGGGAGTGGTCCAGACCCAAATTGTCGCGATTTACGACGATGGACTGTATATGGGCGGAAAAGGATGGCGCGTACTAGGAATTTGCGTACTCAGAATAAATACACTTATGGTAAAAATTACGTATGGGCGGCACCCCCCTTCATGGGCAACCCTTGAGACTCCTTTCAGACCTAAGTATTGTACTGTACAGGGAAACTATCTAAGACATATTACCTAAGATAAAGTAAACTAACAAGATTAAGGCTTTATTAAATCAACAAGGATGTGGTTTAACTATACCAACAAGAATATGGCTGCTCACAACCCAAGAGGACAACAGGCTTGATGGAGGTAACAAGAGGATCCGAGGCAGGATGAGGCACCTAGTGTGCATCTCTTGCATCACCCACCACACCACCCGACATATCACCTTCCTCACCACTCTCGTCACCAGCACTTTCGACACTTTCACTATCTAATGCACACACTTGGTTCATGAACCCTTCAAAGTCTATTTCTGACACCTCAGACATCACATCATCCTCTTGATCCTCCTCAGGATATGGCTCTTCTGATGTTGAAGGGAGTAATTCCTCGCTTTCTTCAAGCCGAAGGAAACGGGTGATGAGGGTTTGCTTCTGTCTGTTTACTTCCTGGTTGTGCTTGTCTGTGTAGTAGCAGAAGGTTCTGTCCAGTGAAGTCATAACCTCCACCACTCACAACTGAAAGCGTTCGATGTCCTTGAATTCTTCCTTGAATTTCTCAAGGGCACACAGTACCTGGCTGATCTCTATCATGGACAAATCTTCACTCTCCATCACTGGTGTTGCTGGCTTTTCTGCTGCGAGCTCCTGCTCTGTGTCAGCCTCTTCCACTCGCTGCACGACTTCCTGGGGTTCCTGCTCCACTGCTGCTGAATGTAAGCCCCTGATCTCCTCCAGCATGACAGCCTGAAACCCGGGCACAGCTTGTGCAGTTGTGAGAGTGGCTGCCTCGGCAGCAGCCAGGGACTGAAAGTTGCTTCCTGGTGTGATTTCACACAGGTGCAGTACAAGGAGGCACCAAGCATGGTTAATTGTTTCTGCAGTTATATCTGCCCAAGAGGACAACAGGAATGTGATGGCATCCTTGAGGTTGAATGACTGCCAAAAACCCATAACAGTCTTATCAGGACTCGATGTTGGTGGTGCGGGTGCTGTGCGTGGAGCAGGTGAAGCGGGTGAAGTGGCTGGTGAGTCCAAACCATCCTCGACGTCCATGACATCACTTCCAGCTGTGTCCAAGTCAAGAATTGCCTGCAGCTCCTCATAGTTATCGGTCTTGCTGCGGAGATGATTGTAGAGGCGTTGGTGGTAGAGCTGCTTTACTGTTGCAATTAACTCCTGGTCTAGCGGTTGGATGAGAGAGGTCATTCTGGGTGGCAAAAAAAACAATCTTGCACTCCTTGCTGAGGTCTGTTAGCCAGGTTGGATGACTTGGGGCATTGTCAAGGATGAGGAGCACCTTGAGGGGGATGCTAAGTTCCTGGGATTTAGCCATGGCATTAGGGATGAAGTACTGCAAAAGTCACTCAGAAATCATGTTGCTCGTCATCCAGCCATTGGAGTTGCTGTACCAGTAGGCCCCGCTATCATCCATGCAGCGAAGATTCTTGTAACATCTGGGGTGTGGTCCGGTATGAACCACAACAGGCCGCATCTTGTGTGAGCCTGATAAGTTCATGGTGAACATGACCGTTATCCTGCTCTTGTCCATTTTTCTCCCCCGGGCCTGGCACTGCTGCTTACTGATATAAGTAGACTTCGGCATCGCCTTGTAGTATAGGGCCATTTCATCTATGTTGTAAATTTGGTGCCTACTGTAGCCACCCTCGTCGATTATTCCCTTCAGGATGGTAGGATTGTCCCCAGCTGCCATATCATCTGCAGAGGCATGTTCGCTGGTGTGGCGAATGTGACGTAGCTCCTTCCTCTTCACGAACCGGCATAACCATCCCATGGAGGCTTTGAAGGGTTTCTTGACACCAAGCTTCACAGATGCAGCTTTATAGAAAATCTTGGCCTGGTCCTTGATGTAATGCCCGTTCAGTGGAACTTCTTCCTTCTTCCTCAGGATATACTGTAGGTTGGCAGGTACCGCTCCATGACAATTATTGCCCGGTTGGTTAGCCTGCTTCTCCCGTTCAGTGCCGCCGTCCCATACGTCTTAACAGTCTTCTTTATGGCCTCCCTGTTTGCCCATATTGTTTGCACCGTCGATTCCGCCAAGCCGAGTTCCTTCCCAATAGCAGTGTTACCCTTCCCACTCTCTTTCTTCTGAATGACTTCCATCTTCATGGCATGGGTGATGCACTTCTTCCTTCTTGAGGAGGGGGCAGACATCCTGGCTCAAAAACAATATCCTCAGAGTAGACGAGAATGTTGCTGGAACAACGAGTACTGTATACCCTTTGTGTGCGCGTGTTTCCTTTGCTGGGCCTCTCTCACCACCCTCCAAGCGGTGCATTTGGGCATCACGTGATGAGTGCGCATCATCGATGTCACAAGGTGGGCGGAGTGCAGGCAACAGTTTTTTGCTTCTTAGGGTGGCAATGTCACATACTCGGGGTAACCCCAGATCTGGGCCACTCTTCGCTGCCCATCTCTCTTACAATGAGGTTAATTTGCGTCCTATTAAAAAATAACTAAAACTAAAAAAAAAATAGGTCCTTGCGTACAATGAGGATCGCGTACTCTGAACTTGCGTACTGTTGGTACCTACTGTACTGTCAAGTCTCAATTATCCGTCGTCGCAATATCCGGCCCAATGCATATCCAGCGCTCATTCCTCGGCTATATGAATGCAACATCCAGTGAAAATATGCAATATCTGGCACTGAAATGGGACGTAACCGGTGCTTCTATGCAATAATAATAATAATCTGGTCTTTTGTTTTTCAAAAGCGCCAGCTCTTCCTTTGGGAATTCACTAGTGCTCAACACACGTACATTATCTTTACAAGAATTGTGACATCTCTCATATATAATACAAGCTACATCATATATATATATATATGAAAGTGACAATAATTAAACCCTATAATCATCTGTCATAGTACCTCTCTCCAGGTCATAGCATTTTGAAAAATGAAAGGCTTTCAGCTGTCTCTTAAAGGATTCAACTGAAGAGAGTTGTCTTATGGACAATGGCAATCTGGTATCTAATCTTGGGGCTCTATACACACGAGAACAAGCAAAGAAAGATGACTGGTGAATGGCTCCAGGCTTGTTAAGACACAAGGAGTCATCTTCACTGTGTAACATCACACCTGGGCATGCCAATGGGAGTTTTAACAATTCAGCAAAGTACTTCGGTTCACCAAAATTAAGAACACTGAATGTAATAAGATACAGTTTAAATTCAATTCTAGCCTTTACTGGTACCCAGTGCAACTCAATCAGGAATGGGGTAGTCGAGGTTCTTGAGGAGAGACCAAAGATAAGCCGTGCTGCCCTGTTCAACAAAGACTGAACTTTTGTTAGTATATTATTTGGAAGACCAATCCACAGTGAATTACAATAATCAACACAAGCCTGGGCCAATGTTAAGAGGCACCGTCTATTCAGGAATTTTCTCAGACAGTACAGATTTCTGATATGCAAACACCCGGCTTTCAGGTGTATCAACTGGCTCGTAAATAGCAGTCAACCGGTGCTGTATTATTATTGAACTCTATCATTATTTTATTGTATTTTATGCTTTTACTCGAGGGAAAGTTTTAAGGATAGAGGTTCGAGATGGACAGTAATGCATTATCCAACTCGACGTCAAATATTGTGCCGATAGGAGGTACTATGCAATATCTTGCGTTTTGTTTTAACCGGCCTAGGGACTGGCTGAATTCTGCTGGATAAATGAGAGTTTTATTGTACTGTACACTTTAAATTAATAGATTTCTATGCCTGATGATGCTTTGGGGCACTGCAAAGAATTTTTACGCAATCACAAATTTAAATTAAGACTACACGGGCTGTTTTTGTGAGGCATCAATAATATGCATATTTCACAATTTGTGGGAGTGTCTGTTATGCATCTCCAGTGACTATGGAGGGATCACTGCAGTTATTCTCCTTGGAGAAGCCGGTAAATTTTGAAGCATTATCCACAAAAACAGACTCGAAAATTTCTATGCAAGTTAAAACTGCACCTCAGTACTGCATATAAAATGTTAATTTTTATCTGATAATTCTTCTCAGTGTACTTCATATTGAAAAAGTTTTTTACTTCATCTATCACAAAGGAATCTGAACAGCTTTTGTTGGGCCCAGGCCAGTTTTATTGTCCGATTAGTAATGACGGCTAGGAAAGCCCAACATCCATGTTCATGGCTCAATAACTATCAAGCCATGATAGTACCTTTGCCATAAAGGGTTTGAGTTACAGTTGCTATTTCCAGCATCAGGTTAGGATCGCTGACCTTAAAGCCCAGGGTAACAGTAAGAACACTGCGCACTGTAAATGCCCTGTTGCTTTTGCCTGGCAAAGGGAAGAGTGACTGGTCCCTTTTCTGGAAGATCATGGCAGCCACCTAGGCTGTTTGTTCCCCCACCACCAAAGAGTACCTGTACAACAGTTTATGGGATGAAGATCCTGTCTGGTATTATTTAGTGGCCAAACCTGGGCCTCAATTTGGACTTTATTCTTACCATCATAGTTTGGAGGAGCAGGGAAGTTCTTGTAGCCTGCAGTCTGTGTCCACAATGGTGCTGAAATAATAAATCAGAAATGTAAATAACAAAGCAGAGTTGGGGATTGAAAGAGCATACTGTTACGTAATACCACCAATGATCTTCGTGCGTCATGGCAAAGTTTAAGAAAAACAAGGCAGATATACAAATAACATCAGTTCACTGCATGGGATAACCCTGCAGGGGCAACTGCTTGCCTGCAGTTGATGGGTCTCCTTAGTCAGACAGACTGGGGCTGCACAGCAACAGCAACAACACAATGTGGTACTTGTCCACATTGTGTTGTTGTTGTTGTTGTTGTTGCTGTTTGGCCAGACTGCATAGGGAACACCTACTACTACAACAACACAATGCCAATACAGTGTACAGTCTTTTTAGCTCCTACATGGCCAATCTAATACTGTCAATGTTGTCTCATTTTGAAGTGCAAACTCATTAACCGTGACTACATACTATACTCAGGAAAATTCATAATCCGCTACTGAGGATGAGAGAGAGGAAGTTTAAGATGGTTTAAGTACTGTAATGCCTACTGAATGGCGAGACAACATTTCCTGTACTGGGTGGGTCATGTGCGAGTGGAACCAACTGTACTTTCCTTCCTTAAAACCTTTACTTCTATTCCTTTCATATACTGCATTTACACCCCTACACATCAGTTCCCTGCATGGGACGGCCCTGCAGGGGTGGCTGCTTGCTAGGATTTGATGGTCTGCTCTACCAAACAGACTGGGGCTGATCAACAACAACAATGACAACAACACCCCTACACTCCACACAGCCATCCAAGTCTGTCTATTTCTACTGAGCCCTGGCTAGGTACAAGATCGACACCGTAGGCATCTGGACAATTTTTAGGTAGATGTTAATACAATACTGTGGCTCCAGGTCTGTACTGCTCTTCTAGCCTCCACGATATACGGAGAATACAAATTCAATATTCTTCTCCCAATGCTGGTTCTATGGTCAACCACCCAAGCCTGATAAAGTCTTATGTGATACTGGAAGCTAAGTGAAAGGAAGCACTGCAATGAGTTCCAGTTAGTTACAATATCAAATACTGAAGAGCAAACAACAGAAAAACAAATCTGGAGAGTCATTGATGATTTTTTTACTTTCACACTTATTGTACTTAGAATAATAGGATATCTCCAATGCCTTCCATTTATGCCCATTTTATTTACTATTGTACTGCACATTACAACATGTTCAAAATAAAATTTTGTATTACATGAAAATATATAGAAACTGATTAAAGCACTACTTGTCTAATTATCCAAAATTTATGACTTGTGCCCCATGAACAGCTGTGTATGGAAAACGAGTCCTTTAAAGCATTAACTTACAAAGCTCCTCCATCAGGACTGTATTGTTTACGTGATACTTCCCCTATGATGTTTCTACATGAGGTGACCAACATATCATTCTTCTTCCAGTACAACAATACCACAGAAGCACATGATGACAAGCTATTTTACTATTTTTCCCACCAAGTTCATACATCAGCTACACAAATAATAACATATTACTGTACTGTATTAATGTGCAGTAAATACGATGACACTAAATATTTTTTGCGGGCTACAAATGTCTGCTACCAAATCAACACCTGCTGCTGCCTCTATACATACAGTACATGCTTTTTGTTATGCTTCCCAAAGTATCGTTACTTTAATATCAAGCGTTGATGGAGTGGTTCTTCTGGATTGAGACATCAAGTAGACCATGCAAGAATTGCCTGTCCCTGCCAGCATACTGTTTTCAGCTTACAGCCGCTTCCCCTTTGTTTTATTCTTCTTCCACCAAAACATACTTTTTGACAAAAAGAGTCTCATAGGTATATTATTACTAAATGAGTTTGTTTACTATTATGGCTGCACTCAACTTGTCAGGTAACTATGACCCCAAAGGATTCAAAGGTACCTCTGGCTGATGCACTTACAACTAGAGTAAGACAAAGTTGGGGTTGCAAACTCTACTTTGATGGCTGATTCTTTTGAAAACATATGAGGCGCTCCGAGCCAGAGGGGCGATGGTTGATTTTGCTTATTTTCGGTAATTAGTTGTAAGGCAGTGGATGTGGGGGTGGCTCTAATGAATGAGGGTGAGATTTGGAAGCTTCCAGTGTTGCTGTTTGCTGATGATACAGTCTTGTTGAGTAAAGATGAATGGGAGTTGCAAGGTTTGGTGAATGAATTTGGGTCAGTGTGTAGGAGGAGGAATCTGAAAGTTAATGTAAACAAAAGTAAAGTTATGGTGTTTGAGAGGAATGAAGTCACAGAGTGTGCAGTGAGGTTGGATGGTGAGGATATGGAGAATGTGAGTGCATTCAAGTACTTGGGTAATGTGATGAGTAAGGATGGAACTTTGGGGGATGAAGTGCGTGAAAGGGTACAGCAGGGAAGGAAGGTTATTGGTACACTGAAAGCAGTGATGAGAAATAGGGAGGTGAGTATGGAAGTTAAGAAGTCACTGCATGATAGTATTGTGATCCCTACCCTGACGTATGAAAGCGAGGCGCGGACCTTGCAAGAAGGGAACAAGTCAAGAGTGAGAGCAGTGGAAATAAGTCATCTAAGAGGAGCATTGGGAGTGACGTGGAGGAACAGGTTGACGAATAAAGAAGTGAAGGAATGTTGTGGGGTGGATGTGGATGTGGTTGAGATGATTAGGAGAAATACACTGAGGTGGTTTGGACATGTGAAGAGAATGGAGAATGAAAGATTGACTAAGAGGGTGTATGAAGGTGAGGTGGAGGGAGGGAGGGGGAGGGGTAGACCAAGGATGAGGTGAAGGGATGGAGTTGAGAGGTATATGAGGGAGGGGGGGGTGAGTTGGGGGGAGGGTAGTCAAATGGTGGGTGACAGAGCGACTTGGAGGCGTTTTGTCTGCGGCCACCCTTTGCGGGATTTGGGCGTCGGGCTATAGATAGATAGATAATTGTTAAACTTTGACATGGCTAATTATACAATGGTAAACTTTTACTTATATGCATTTTATTGTTTAACTTGAAAGTTCTAGCCAAGATGATTAAAATGGTGGTAAACATGACATGTTTAAAGTATATTAGAGTTTGGTAATTAGATGTCAAAGCAAATAAGCAAAATGCACGGCCACCCCTCTGCCTCGGAGCACCTCATATTGCTGGAAACACAACTTCTGTTGTATGATATAGCCTTCAAAATTATTAAAGTAACATCTTTGATCACCGCCTTGTTGTTGTTTTACAATATAATGATGGGTCATGTGGATGCTAGTTTAAGACTGATATAACAGGAGTGAGATCCTCAAACTCTTCCATGCCTCAACCTGAAACTGATATCACATTCTACAAGTCAGTAATTTAGTATTCCATTGCTTAACAACATCTATCACCAATAACAAAACCTAACAACTATGGTATACGGTAGGTCACAATGGATGTAAAAACATATACAGTGTAGTAAAGTACTGCATGATGGTTGGCAGATGCCCAAGAAATGTATACTGGTCCCTATATAAAAACAGTAACAGCCAGTCCCTTACTAACCATTTGGGGGTCCCAAAAGTTCCTCACCTAGGCTACTGTAGTCCATAACATCTAAGTTGTAGGACACTGCTTTGATTCAAAGCACATAATGAAGGACTGGTTCCTGCAACACTTCCTCCAACCAGAAAATTACCAGTGTACAGTACATGCATGCACTAAAGAGAGAGAGAGAGAGCATTAGAAAGGTGTACGGCCAGAACACACACACATACGTGTGTGCCTTAGGTGGGCTGATGGGTGAAAAGAGGATAGAGAAAGAAAGAGAGAGAGCATTAGAAAGGTTACTGGCCGGAACACACATACATACGTGTGTGCCTTAGGTGGGCTGATGGGTGAAAAGAGGATAGAGAAAGAGAGAGAGAGAGAGAGAGAGAGAGAGAAGAGAGCATTAGAAAGGTTACTGGCCAGAACACACACACATACATGTGTATGACTTCAGTGGGCTGATGGGTGAAAAAATGATTCCAGCTTGAAAGGCCATGACCAAAACACTCTTTTGCCATACTAGCATGTGTTAAAGTGTACTGAAATTTTGTATGCGATGACTTGCCAATACCAAAATACTGTGCTGCATTATACCATAGGTGACCTGACACAATACGAGGGAGAAAGTATCTGACCTTCTATCTATATACCTAGACTTTTTCCCCTGAAGGGGGGTAGCTGAGACAGAATGACACACTCACCAAATTACTCATCCACACACACACACATTTACTCGTATCTTAGCCTCTAGTGAGAGAGGGGATTGCTCCTCACCGTGCCACATCGCATGAGGGTCAACTGTGCAGTGCAATCCAGCGACATCTGCAGCAGAGTCCGACAGCAGAGATGGTTTACCCCTGCCACATATGGACCCATTCCCTTCCTTGCACCTGAACTGATCAGCAGATCAGACCAGATGGGGAAGAACTTCCCACTGGGGCCATGTCATCATTTATGCATTCACAATTTCTCTCCATTTATCCCTATCATGTGCAGCCACTCTTCCCTGTTCTACAGACATCCCTCTCACATCTAACATTCTCTTCACACTGTCCATCAATCCTATTTGTGGTCTTCCTCTCAGACTTATGCCTCTCACATCAGATCCAGTAATCTTTTTCACCAATCGCTCTTCATCCATTCTCTCCACATGACCAAACCTCAGCAACACTCTCTGCTCAACTCGGTCAGCCATCTCTCGCTTAACTCCAGTTCTCCTTTGCGCTTCATGATTTCTCACTCAATCCATATGTGCCACTGCACACATACTACTCAGACATATCATCTCCATAACATTCAATCTCTTCCTCTATGCTACTCCCATATTCCATGTTTCAGCCCCATATAATGTAGTCGGTACAACTACTCCCTCATACAGCCTTCTCTTTACATTCATTCTAAGCAAACAACATATAAACACTTTTTTCATTTCTCTCAACTCCTTTTTTACTTCATTCATTCTAAACTTCACCTCTACATCTGTTCTTCTATCCACTGCAAAATGTGACCCTAAATAATGGACTTAAAACACTCTAACTCCACAAGCAACTCACCATTTAAAACTACATTCATCCTCTTAGAATCTGCCAACCTCATACTCTTCATCACTTTACTCTTATTCTCATTCACTCTCAATTTCCTCCTTTCACACACCCTTCCAAACTCCTCAACCATCTGTCTCAATCCCTCCTCCAAATCAGTGCAGTATCATCTGCAAACAGCAGCTGACTCAGATTCCACTCTCTACCATCAGCATTCACCAAGACTCAAACTTCTACCTAACACTCACGCATTAACCTCCCTTACAACACCATCCATATAAAGATCAAACAACCAAGTGACATCACACATCCCTGCCACAGCTTCATTCTCACAGGAAACCAAATACTCACAGTATTTCACACTCTTACACATGCTCTACTATTTACATAAAAACTTTTTACTCCTTTTAACAACCTACTACCTAGTCCATACAATCTTCAAACATTCCACAAAGCCTCCCTATCAATTCTCTAAATCCATGAATGCCCATAACACATCCTTACCTTTACCCAAATACTTTTCACACACTTGTCTCACAGCAAATACCTGATCCACACATCCCCTCCCTCTCCTAAAACCACACTGCTCATCACCAATCACTTCCTCTGTACCCTCCCTACCTAACTTAATCAACACTCTACCATACACCTTACCTACAACACTCAACAGACTTATACCCCTAAAACTGGTACATTCATACTTATCACCCTTTCCTTTATACAGTGGAACCACACATGCACTTGCCCAGTCAATCAGCACCACATCGATCACAAAACACATTCGCAATCTTACGAACCACTCAACAATAGTCGCTCCACCATCTTTCAAACATTCACAGCACACCCATCCATACCTGCAGCTTTCCTTGCTTTCATCTCTTTGACTGTCTCCTGCACTTCCTCTACCATGCTCAAAGAATCATTCAACTCTCCCAATACATTTATTCCTCGCTCTCTTCCATCTGCCACAATCTCAGCCTCTCTTTCTTCCTCTACATTTAACAATCTTTTAAAATATTCTGCCCATCTCTTCCTTACTGCATCCCTCTCAATTAACATCCTTCCATCCTCTGCTTTTACTTGTTCTTCCCTCCTAGACTCTCCCTTTTGCACCCTCCTCACCTCCTGCCAAAATATTTTCTTATTCTGCTGAAAATTCTCAGTCAACCGCCTAACCACCTATCATCCAATTTAGCACCATGCACAGCCCTCCTCGTCCTTTTCCTCTTTTCCTTATACCTCTCATATGGCACCTCATCAATCCTCTGCAGCCACACTTCATATGAACATCTCTTCTCAGCTACACCCTTACTTATTTCTTTGCACCACCATTCACCTCCCTTTCATACACCACCACCCACTCATCTCACACCACACGCCTCTTCCGCCTACCCCACCACAGCACTCTTAAACAACTACCATTCCTCCTCCACACTGCCACTTTCCTTATCGTTCACTGTGTTCCACTCATCTTTCAGCTTCTCCTGATACGCTATCATTCTCTCTCTTTTGTCCAACTCACTCACTTTTTCACCATTATCATTTCTTTCAGGCACACCATGCACATCAATGACACCTTCAACTGCTACATATCCCACTCTAGCATTCAAATCTCCCATCATTACCATATTCACATTTGCTCCATAACTCGGCAGACACTCGAACATCATTCTAGAAGGACTCTCTCTCTCCTTCATCTCTTTCACTACCAGGCCCATATGTACTCACAAATACCCACAACTCACTTCCAAATTTTGCTTTCACCCACATCAGTCTCGATGAAACCTCCTTCCATTCAATCACACACTGCTGAGTTTCTGGCCTCACTAACAAGGCCACTCCTCTCGCTCTTCCTCTACCAATGCCTGACATCCTTCCTGTCACACTTCCAATCTTAGATTCACCTTTCCTTTTCATCTTTGTTTCATGCAAGTTAACACATCTCACTTTCTTCTCACAAACATTCTCCCAATATCCTCCCTTTTAGCCTCAATCATACGACATCCAAGCACATTCATGGACCCAATCTTCAGAGCTCAGGGATAACTCAATCCCTCTTCCCTTTCTATGCCTTGTATCATTCTAGGAACTGAAAATACAGAGGAGGGGGTATCTCGTCTCCTCATCCCATCCCTTTTAGTTGCCTTTTACGACACACAGGGAATATGGTGGCAGAATTCTTCCTAACACAACCTGTCCGCAGAATGGTAACACCACCCCACAGTGCAGCCAGATTGTGTCTCCCCTGCCACAGGTCCTAAAAATATAAATACTGTGGCTAACCTGTTGAGCTAGGACACTAATCCCCCTCAAAATAAGCACCATCTGAGTTTACACACCAGCGTACTTTCCATTGCCAGAAACATTTTCAGAGACAGTTTCGGCATCTCCTGCAGGTGCTTCGTTGCATTTATCACAATCTCTTCTCTCAGACAAATGTTTCTCAAGACATGTTGGAGTGTGCAAATCGCGATCCAGACTTTCTGATGATTGTTATCACAGGTGGTGAGACTTGGGTATACGATGCAGAAACCAAAGCATGGTCGCCCCAGTGGAGATATTGCAGGGTTGCCTCAGCCAAAAAAAGCACAACAGGTCCGCAGCAAGGTGAAATGCATGTTGACAGTTTTTTCTGACTACCATGGTGTTATGCATCACGAATATGCACCAGAAGGTCAGGCTGTCAACAAACATTACTACCTTGACATTGTCTTTGGCAGAAGAGACCAGACCTTTGAAAAGTGCCAAGTTGGAAGCTGCATCATGACAATGGCCCTGCCCATTCTTCTCATTTGATTCAGGAATTTTGGGCCAAGCACAACATCTTGCAGGTCTGACAGTCTCTCTACCTACCACATATGGCTCTGTGTGACTTTTGGTTATTCCCCAAGCTGAACACTCCACTGAAGGGTTCCCGCATTGAGACAAGAGAAGAGATCATAATGAATGTGATGAAGCACCAGCAGGAGATACCGAAAATCAACTTTTAAAAAAGTTTCAGGCAGTGGAAAGAATGCTGGGTTATGTGTGTCAAGTCAGAAGGGGCCTATTTTGAGGTGGATTAGTGTCCTAACTGAACAGGTTAGCTATTAATTTTTTGTAGAGCCTAAGGTTGGATACTTATTGAACAGACCTCGTATTTCATAGTATAAATTGTTTAATTTAGTACCTAAAAATTTATAGATGTTTACATCATCGACAATCAAGAAGGTCCTCTTCCTTGCCAGAGATGCAAAATCAGTACTGTTAGTTAAAACAGTGCTGCATCAACACCATCCATAATCCAAGGAAACTATACAACATAATATCTTCTGAATCTCACAGGCTCTTAGGTAAGTAAAGTTAATAAATAAAAAAGGAATTCATGTTGCCCTGACAATTGCATGCACAGAAATAAAAATCTGACTATCAATCTGTTATGAAGACAATTATCAATCATAATGAAGACAACTATCAATTATCCATCCATCCATCCATCATCCACTCCAACATTGCACCATGAGGAACATAAGAGCCCGGGGCTAGGGCAAGTTGGTCCTGACATTTAAGATGAGAGTAACCAGCCTAACTCATTCCTGAGTGGCATTATGTGTGCAATAACCCCAACCACCCCTTGGATATAAACCTTCACCGGATAAATCCGATTGGAGTGCTGCAATTACCCACTAAACCACCAGGCGCCATAATTTGATTATATGGTTACCACCCAGCATAGTAAATGGTTTCCTGGTTAACAGGAAATAAACCTGGTGAACAGGAAACTATTTGGCTTGTTACTCAGTGTAGAGTCACCCATAGGCAGAAGGAACAGGAAAGAATGAAGGAAAGAAAGACGAAAGAGGGAGTGTAAAGTCACCTGTAGGCAGAAGGAGGAGGAAAGCATGAAGTAAAGAAAGACAGAAGAGGAAGGAAGGAAAAGAGGGAGGAGAGGAAAGGGCAGACACCTGACAGCAGCACTACATCGAGTGAGTGAATGGTGAGCGCCCCCACCTACCACTAACTATCAATTATATATGGACATATTGCACAAAAATAAATATACAGCAGACCCTAGTTTTGCACAGTCAATGTATTGTGAGAAACTGCTGTGGAAATTGAACTGCTCAAATTGTTCTGTCAGAACAATTGTTTTTTTGGCTAATGTGTCTTCGGAAATCCAAAATTTTTCCCAAATTTACACGTTTTGGCCCTCCTGAAGAATTTTCCCCAACCGAACACATCCATAAGAACACACTGAACATCATTAGGTTTAAGAAATACTTAATGAACAGTACACAATAATGGTAATAAGTAGCCAAAAAGTGGAATTTTAACTCACCAATAGGGAGAGCCTTACCTCACCTTTAATTTCTCAAGGACTGAGACTTGGTCACTAAGCCCTCACAGTCAGAGTCTGGATTCACTGGAGAGAGGTACAGTATTCTGAATGTTGGCCAGCTAATTTCCTGTGTAAAACAGGCTGGTGTAGACTCTGACAGTCCCATGCAAATGTGTTTCAAGCAGAGGGCATACAAAACAATTACCGGTATCTACTATACAATACTGATTACTGTACTTTAATGAAAATACTGTATACCAGCACATACAGTATGGGTAGTCTCATCCTGGGTCCCAACACCTCATATAAGGTACCATAATACTATATAGGATTAGTGTTATCCCTTTTCCCCACAAATCAAAAGAAAGAGCAGCAGAAATGAGTTATTCGAGAGGAGCATGTGGAGTCACATGGAAAGACAGACTGGCAAATGAGGAAGTGAAGGAGCATTGTGGTGTGGATAAGGATGTGATAGAAAGCGTTAGGAGAAATACATTGAGGTGGTTTGGACATATGAAGAAGATGGAGAGCGAGAGACTGATTAGGAGAGTGTGTGTGAGAGAGGTGGAGGAGGGATGAGGAAGGAGGAGGCCCAGGATGAGATGGAGGGATGGAGTGGAGAGGTATATGAGAGAAGGGGGTATAGCTGGGACCAGGGCAGTAAAATGGCAGGTGACAGGGTGACATGGAGGCAATTTGTTTGAAGCCACCACTTACGGGATTAAGGAGTCTGGAAATAGACAGACAGATAGATAGTAATCAGACAACATGTACCTTGGGTAATACGCAAGAAAGTATTACAAATAAAGGAATCCCAGCTGTATTTGTAATACTGCATTAAAAACAAAGCTGACTGCAAGCACAGACTTCCCATATTTTCAAACATTATACAATGCTGTGCTGTACTCTACACCTCTTACTATAATTAAGATCTTTCTTTTCATATACATGCACATAGTCAACCATTCTCAGAACAATCCAACCTGATGGAATGAAACTTGAAACAAATCCACCTACAAACTGAATACATATCAATTTAAGTACTGTACTGTATACAACAGGGTCACTACAATCGATCAGTACATGAAGCTTCCAATAAAGTACCTCTTTACTTTGGCTGGTCATGGTATACTGCATGATTTTCTGTGAGTTTGAAGCTTTACTACACTGTGCTGAAATGAGACAACTAAGCTTGATACAGTATGCCATATTAAATCTGCTGCTTTAAAAGGTTTGTAAGAAGTTTAGCCATTGTTTTGCAATGGAATTAATCTATACATCATCTGCTGTAAATTCATAGGTGAATTTGTGAAAGGCAGTGACTGAGAAGATGAAGGTGAATAAAACTTTCAACAATATCTGCAACTGATATGCACTGGAAGTGACAAAAGATCTTAAGTATCCTGATGCATTAACAAATACGAGACATAAAAGCGAAGAGCAGGCAAGAGTGACTCACAAATCACTGACAGGAACAGAAACCTGAATACTGCTGAGCACCACATGAAGGCATAAATACAGACCCAACAGTGACATTAATGAAGTTAGAACTCTTGAAAAATTGATGTGATCTGCACAGACAGTGCAAAAAAGATGCCAACATAGTTGCTGCTGCTGCTGTTCTTGTTGTTTTACCCAGTCTGTCTGACTGATCAGACCCATCAACTGTAGGCAAGCAACTGCCCCTGCAGGGCCATTCTGTGCAGTGAACTAATGTTCCCATGTGGCTGACAGTACGTCGCCACAGCAAGGCACAGGGATTACTGTGGAGGTTTGGTACAAGGGTAGACACTGTATTTGCATCTCTCCACCCAGTTGACAGTGGCAACATAATGCAGTAGGCTTCACGTCACCCTGTTGTTTGGCTATGTGGTTACCATCCAGCACTGTAGATGGTTTCGAGTTACAGGCAACCATTTGATCTGTCACTCAATGTTGAGCCACATGAAGTGGAGAATGCATAATAAACAGCAACAGGATGAATGGGGAAAATAGGAAGAGAGGAGGACAGACACAAAATATGAATACAAGACATGAAGGTAGAAGTAGGCAGCACTACCGTACATAAATTGAGTGGATGATGGGTAAAACTACGTAAGGGCATAGGTGGCAAGATTACATTAAGAGAGAATGAATGTGATATAGATGGTTGGAAAAGACATGTCTGTGAGACTGACAAAAGTTGTGGTATATCAAAAGAATGGTATGTTTTTTATAGTAAATTATTCTCTTCAGTTAGATGATGTCCTTTTTTATCAACTGTAACAATAATCAGGTCACCACCATATGATTTTACCATGCTGGAGGGTGACTGCTTAGTAAAAGAGTTAATGAAAAGTCTCTGATAAAGCTGAGCAAAATTATAGCATCAATAACAAACACGTCAACACAACAAAGGAGTTTGTGTGGGAATGCCAAATATGGACACAGTTCAAGCTAATGAACTGACTAAGACAAAGTAGAATGAATGAACTACTGTATATAAAGAGAAACTCACGACAAAGGTTCCACTCCTTTTTCAACTTGACAGACAACTACAAGGCTCTATGATACCTTGAAAGTGTTGTGAATGTGACTTCTGTGAATGTGACAACAATGAAACTATGCATGGCTGGCACAGCCTGTGGCATGACAGAAAATTTTGAAAGTCTGAAAGATGAGCAAAACTATGTATGGCATACAATATTTCACTGTCGATAGCTTCTACTGTCAGACCAAAAAAGATAAGGTCACAGAGTGTGACCTCAGGGTTAAAAGACTTAATAAGGAGACTGCCAGAGGTCCAATGGCATGGGAAGCAGTTAGTGGGTGACTAAGGTCGACACATGAAAGCATGTTGGAGCCTTTATAAATGACACAATATACAGTATTTAAAACCTACCTATCTGAATGAAATAACCAGAAATTGGGCTATGATACTAGAGATGATGGTAACTGTGTAGCAACAGTGCCAGTCAGTCACTCACAGTGACATTATACAGGAAAGTTTTAAAGTGATATAAATCAAGTCAAGTAACTTTTTATCTACAGAAAATTTGAAAATGTTCTTAGGTACAAATGCTGACATACCATGAAATGATAAACAGTTTGTACATTACTCTGCTACAAATAATTTTCAAAGCATTTATTACATTTATTACACTAACTCTGAACACCTCACAAAAACATATGACTATGGATATGTGTGGTGTCCTGTACATTACACTCAAAGACACAACTATCTTCCCAGTTCCGTCCAAAGAAAATTTACACATGGTAAAATACAATTAAAACCCTATCTCTACTAGTGCGTGTTTCAAAAGATTATATTTTTTCGCTATATATTCGTCAAACTTTGGGAAGGTAGTTGTGTCTTTGACTGAACATGCTTAACTTTATATTCTACAGTTCCCTGTCTTTAAGGTGCAGTGCTTCTATGTGCTCATGAAGCAGATGGTCTGCTGCATCTCCAGGTAATACACTCCCTTCCATCACCTCTTTCTCTAGTACTTTTATCATTTCTCGTACTCGGGGTGTGGCCATGAAACTTGACAACAAACTGTCTTGCAAGTGTGTCCACATCCATGCTCGACGCTGAACCTTTCGTCGATTTACAAATTCCCCACATTCTTCCATTAATGCTCTGTATTTGAGCATGAGATCCCACAGTTCAGGGATGCCCTTCCCTGTAAGTGAGGACACACTCTTAACTGGGGTGGACCAGTGTTGGTTTTTGGGGCGAATGTACTTAAGAGCAGAGATGTACTCATACTGCATGCGTCTTGCTGCAAGTATAAGATCCCCATCACTTTTGTTGACAACAATTAAATCACTCATTTCCATTATTCCTCTCTTTATACCTTGCAGTTCATCTCCTCCTGCTGGTGGAATTAAAAGGGTAAATAGATCTACCATGTCTACCACAGAAAACTCACTTTGGCCAACACCTATTGTTTCTACTATTATAACATCAAAGCCTGCTGCCTCACATAGCACAATGGCTTCATTTGTCGACCGTGTTACACCTCCCAAGTGTCCTCGTGATGGTGACGGCCGAATGTATGCATTCATATCACGTGACAGCTCAGGCATCCGTGTTTTGTCACCGAGCAATGACCCTCCAGTTGTGACAGATGATGGGTCAACAGCCAATACTGCTAATTTGAGTCCTTGGGATGTTAGATATTTACCAAAATTCTCAATAAATGTGGATTTGCCAGCTCCTGGAGGTCCAGATAGACCCAGTCGGAAACTCAAGCCTCTTGTTCCTCGACCATACTGGTTTCTTCTGGCATCATTCAACACTTGACTTAATAAATGTCTTGCCTGATTCTTCTTTTTAGGATGCGATGTTTCAACAAGTGTGATGGATTCTGCCAAGCTTGCTCTCTGTCCTGCCCGTAGTCCCTTGAGCAAGCGCTGAACAGTCTGGTCCTCACTCCCTGCAGAACATTATCAATTTAGTGCACAACTGACTTGAAGATGAATTCCATTGTATCCACTTTTCCATCACATAGATGAGTAACTGAATTCAACTGTTTCCAAGGGTGCATCCATGAATGTTAATATGCTGCTGTACAAACTTTAAGACCTTGAAGTTTCTAGCTACCTCCTAACTCTTATACATACTGTACATACACACAGTCCAGTATATATAAACACCGTGTGCAGCAGTGTTCCTCAATTTTTAATTTTTTTCTGCATTGTCTTTTACAGCATCACAGTTGCCCTTTAAACTGAGGTCCTTTCTCAGGACCACATTCTATTATTTTCCCCATACGTCAATAAGGACCATCCTTTTCACATTCAAGTCTACACAATGCTTTGCACGACTACTCTCACATGCTCTCTTCGCATGTTCAGAGCACATCAGCCTATCTGTATGCATCATGACACTAATACTCCCTATGTTCAAGAGAACTCCTAAATCTACACACTCTGCTCTGTCCCTTGGTGTGGGATTACACATCCATCTCACCATTCTTCTTTCAATGTGCTCAAATCTTCAAACATCTTCCTCTTTTATTGTCCATGTTCTGTTACATACATCACACTTACCAAATACACTGCAAAATGTTTCTCTTTCACAGTTCCCTCACTGACAGTAGAATAAACTGCTTTCTAAATTTCTTCAAACCATTTTTGCTTTATATGAATGAGCTAGTTTCTGTACCACCCTCAATACTGATTGTATCTCCATGCAGCAAAAATCATCAAACACACTTCAGAGCAGGACTGGAGTCAATTTAAAAAAAAAAAAAAAAAAAAAAAAAAAAAAAAAAATCCAAATTCATATAACCATTAACTCCAATCTGATTCACTTCAATTCATGGGCTTTCCAATTCCTGTTCACATTTAAAAAAAAAAAAAAAAAAAATCAAGCCGACAGTAATTCCTGACAGCTGTACTGTATTTTATGATGGCAGTGTATTACTACAGGACTAAGTGGATGTGTCAGCAAGTGGTTCAATATTAATGCAGAGTGAGACAAGGGTGTACAATGTCCCAATTGGATGGGGTTTGAGACAGGTCAAAACCAACTTGTGAAAAGCAGGGTGGGAAGAGGAAGTAATAGTTTGTGTTGATGCTGAGTTACCCCAACTGTCTGGGGTTACTCACATCACCACAGACATTAATAGCCCACATAAGGCCATCCCGTGCAGCGAACAGATGCTCCATTGTGGCAGACAATGCCTCGCCAAAGCGAGACACAGGGAAGAGTGTGATGATTTGGTTCCCAGATGGATGCCACATTTGCAACTCTCCACCCAGTTAGCAGGGGCAGCATAGCAGGCTCCACATCATCTCAATATCTGGTTATATGGTTATCGCCCAGCATTGTAAATGATTTCATGAGCTACAGGATACCATTTGACTTCACTCAGTGTACAGCAACTGAAGTGTGAAGAAAAGTATTGAAAAGTGACAGGATGGGAGAAATAGGATGAGAAGGGGAAAAACAGAAAAGGAATGATAAAGGTGAAGGACAAAGTAGGCAGCACTACATCAAATGAGCGAATGATGAGTGCCCGACCTACCACCAGGAATTAACAGTAAAAGGAGTATCGTAATCTCATATACAGTATGCAGACGATGTGCTGCCAGCTTGCAGTGAACAGAATGTGGGAAGTTTGAGGGGAAGAGCGGGGGATGTTGCTGAGGCACTCAGTAGGAGGTGGTTGGATGTGGCGTGCTTGCAGGAAGTCCGGTACAGGGGTGGATCAGCAAGAAAGATTGTTGGGAAGGACTACTGCTCTAAGTTTTGGCAAGGAGGGACAGACGGATATGGAGGTGTTGGTGTGATGGTTGCGGAGAAATGGGTGGAATATGTTATGAATGTTATGAGAGTAAGCAATAGGATACTGGTAGTGAAAATTCTGTTCGGTAGAAGAATAGCTGCGATTATATCGGCATATGCTCCACAGGCAGAATTGGATGAAGCAGAGAAAGGTAGATTTTGGGATGATTTAATACGTATAGTGGGTGGTATGCGGGATGATGAGATAGTGGTTTTGGGAGGGGTCTTAAATGGTCATGTAGGTGAAACAGCACAAGGTTACGAAGGAGTGCATGGGGGATGTGCGTATGGTATAAGGAATGCAGAAGGGGACAGGATACTCGAGTTTGGGGAGGCTACAGACATGATTGTGTGCAACACATATATTTTAGGAAAAGAGACAGTAGGTTAATTACATATGAGTCTGGGGGAAATAGCAGTCAGATAGATTATTTTCTGGTTAGAAGGGCCAATAGGAGGTTAGTGAGGGATGTTAAAGTTATAGGAAGTGAGGAGTGTGTGCAGCAGCACAAACTACTGATTTGTGATATGGTGCTTAAAGAAAGAGTGATGAAAAAGAGGACTTATGTACCTAGGAGTAAATTATGGAAGCTGAAAAACCAAGTAGTAAGGGATGCCTTCTGTAGCAGGTTGAGGAGAGTGGTGGCTGAACAGGGAGCTGTAGACAGAGGCGTTAATGAGCAGTACAGAGCCCTTAAGAACAATCTCTTGAGAGTTACTGATGTAACATGCGGTTGGACAAGAGGACCACCAACACATAAAGTAACTTGGTGGTGGGATGAGGGTGTACAAGCTGCAGTTAAGGAGAAAAGAAGGCTTTTCCGGGAATGGAAGAATGGTGGTAGCAAAGAGGAATATTTGGCTGCCAAGCGTAAGGCTAGAAGAGAGGTATACAGGGCAAAGTCTGAGTCACAGAGACTTTTACTTGATAACCTAAATCATGGAGAAAGGAAAAATATGATATTTAGGGTGGCAGGTCAGGTGAAGAGGGATAATCGGGATATTATAGGTGAGCAGTGTGTGAAGAATGATGAAGGAAGGGTAGTGGTGAACAGTGATGATATTAAAGATGCATGGAGAGAGCATTATAACCGGTTGTTGAATGAGGAGTTTGAGTGGGACAGAGAAGGTTTGGAGCTAGCAGATCCAGTGTCTGGCCCTTGGTCTTTGATTGATGCTGCTACTATGAGTGAGGCAATAGGCAGGATGAAGGTGGGGAAGGCAGCAGGTGTGTCGGGGTTGACTGCCGAAATGTTGAAGGCCTCAGGCGATATAAGGGTGAAGTTAGTCACTGACCTGATAAACAGGATTATTTATGAGTGTGTTGTCCCAGATGACTGGCTGAAGAGTGTAATTGTAAATGTGTATAAAGAGAAGGGTGATGCCCCGGAAAGGGGAAATTATAGAGGTATAAAGCTTTTAGATCAGGTAATGAAGGTAATGGAGAAAGTTTTAGAAGGTATGATTAGAGAAACAGTGAATATTGACGAGATGCAGTTTGGGTTTATGCCAGGTAGGGGGACCACTGATGCCATATTCATTGTTCAACAGCTTCAGGAAAAATATATTGGTAGGAGAAGAGATCTTTATTTTGTCTTTGTTGATTTGGAAAAGGCCTTTGACGGAATCCCTTGCGAGGCGGTGAAGTGGGCAATGAGAAAGCTTGGCTTGGAGGAGTGGCTGGTTAGGGTGGTTATGGCTATGTACAGTATGTGGGTGCTCGCACCCAGGTAAGAGTGAATGGAGATTTGAGTGATGGGTTTTCTGTGAATGTTGGTGTGCAACAGGGGTCAGTTTTGAGTCCCATGTTGTTTATCATGGTACTTGACGCCCTTTCAAGTGACTTTAGAAACGGACTCCCGTGGGAGTTGTTGTATGCTGATGATTTGGTGTTGATTGCAGAGAACGAAAGGGAGGCGGAGGAAAGGTTTAGGAAGTGGAGAGATGGTATGAGGCACAAGGGCTTAAGGGTAGATGCAGATAAAACAAAAGTGATGATATCTAGGGTTGGTGGCGGTACTGTCAAAGACGAGGGAGAGTGGCCATGTGCAGTTTGCCACAAGGCCGTGGAAAGTAATTCCATCTTGTGCGGTGTTTGTGATAAATGGGTGCATAAGAGATGTAGTGGTATCAGTGGTAGACTGCGAGATAATGCTAATTTTATGTGTACGGCGTGTCGGGGAGAGCAGGTGGAGATTGTCAGACGTGAAGGAATTGAACTTGCTGGTGAATCTCTTGAGTGTTTGGAAGAGTTTTGTTATTTGGGAGACATGTTGTGTGCTGGAGGTGGGGCTGGAGCTAGCTCTGTGGCTAGGGTGAGAAGTGGTTAGAAGTAGTTCAGGGAGGTCTTGCCTCTCCTGACATTGAGAGGACTCTCCCTACATGATAAGGGGTCTTTGTATGCAGCATGTGTTAGGAGTGTAATGCTGTATGGCAGTGAGACCTGGACAGTGAAGGAGGAGGATATTCGCCGGCTCAGACGTACAGAAATGACAATGATTAGGTGGATGTGTAGTGCATCCCTGCGTCCAAGAGCTGGGGGGGCTGGGTTCACAATGGAAGAGTTTAGAGGTAGGATGGGACTGTAATGTATTGGTGTTGTGATGAGGAGAGGTAGATTGAGATGGTCTGGACATGTGGAGAGGATGAAGGATGATAATTGGGTGAGGAAGGTGAGAAGCGTTAATACTGGGGGTGGGGTTACGAGGGGTAGACCGAGAAAGACATGGGACGAGGTCATTAAGTGTGGCCTCAGGGTTAAGGGACTGAACAGGGAGGTTGCAATGGATCGTGCAGCACGGAGAGTCGCCATTAGGTGACCAAGGCCGACACATGCAAACATGTTGGAGCCTTAAAAAAAAAAAAAAAAAAAAAAAAAAAAAAAAAAAAAACTGGCTGAGTTTTATGAATGGCTAACAGTGATGTGGTCTGAAAGTAAATGTAGGAGTAATGTGATAATTGTTATGGAATCTGGCAACCCTCATTAAAATGTGCTGGTTGGACCTACAAAACTTTTTCTTCCATACGGTGCTGGGCAAGACATCCATAAAGCAAGCAAGCAAGGCCAACTTATAAACATCACAAAGCACAAATAGGTCATGAGGAATATTCCAAGTCAGTCACCAGCTGAGTCATATGGTGAGAGAAATTCCATTGTGCACAAAGCCATACTAAACTTCCTCCCATGATTTGCCACGGCGAGAGTTTTCACTGCGTTTGCCATTCTGCAATTATTTCCTGGACAGGCAGGAGTCTGGTGTTCCAGGTTATACAATGGGGACACCATCCCTCCAACCTACTATGAGCTACCATTAACTATGTGAAAAAAGTGAATATGATGACTCCCCATGTGAGTAACGTGACTGAATGGCACAACCTCTTCTGTGCAAGGTAAAACTATGTTTGACTATTCAAGAACCTCCCTCCCCCCAAGTTGCTGGTACTATATGATACTGACACCAAATTAAAGATGATCTAAAAACAATGGTGAGGGTAGATACCCTAAGCTGTCACTTCTGAACTCTCTTTGCTCAGGCCATATCATATGTCCTCACTACACACAGGATAAGTAGCTTTGAGAATGGGCAATATCCCTGCCTGTCCAACAAGCCAAAGAATGGATGATATTAAACACATACTAGCAGAAATTATGCTCTTTGACCAGGGTTTAGGCTGACATGGATGTCCAGAGTTTATCCTACCCAGATGATGGCATGCTGGTTGCTCTCCACACACACTGATTAGTTAATGCTACAACAAGGGTCAGCAACCCTGGGCATGTGTGTGAAGCTGGCATGTTAGGTGGCTTTCTAAGGCACACTATGAGAGATGATAATAATTTTAAAAGAATGAGTTTCCTGCAACTGTTCTGATATAGCAGAGCTCTACTATAGTTATGTTAGGATTTGAGAATTGCCTTTAAAGTCCTAAATTCATACTGTCCATGTGTTTCATTTCTACTCTTTCTTTTATACATTTCATGCCTTCCCCAAATGGGTAATTTAGAAGTATGTCAACATCAACTTCATTTCTGTAAATGACATTAAAAACTACCTGCTCTATCCTCTAATACACAAATCACTCCAAGCAAATATCTTGATCACATGAAAAGCCAGGTGAAATTTATGTACCAGTACCTCATTAGAAACAAACTTACAAAATCATCACTTACCCAAATCCACTAAATTTCTTACCTACAGTACTGGTGATTTAATTTATATATGGCTAAATATGAACATACTGGTGATTCATCAATAAATCATTACCTGTACAAGAAATTTAGTTATTACGGCACAAGATGGACAAGCAGTTTAAATAATCACTTTTGTGGATTTCACTGGTTGGCTGTCAAATAGTTACCCTGATTCCTCATATCCCACCCTGCCATACCAATCTACCATAAACACTGATAAAAACTGTACCACAAGAACTTTCTCATGGCACTGATGTGATGTTTCAAATGTACATTTCTGTTAAACGTATACATAAACCAACAGAATTATACCCACCATCCTACAACACCCTTCCAAATTTTGCTGTGTGTGCAGTAAGCACTGACTGCATCAGAAGGCCAATTACGTACTGTTATATCAAAATTTTGTTTAAATAGCAGAAATGGCTAGCTACTTCATCAACTTATTTCTTCTTCATTGTTTGCTATATGTCTAAATCTTTCCTTCACCTATTAAGGGCAACGTGGCAGAGACTGTGTGGAACAGTGTTGGTGGCAGATGGACTAGTGGAACACACTAAAACGTGACCTCATAATTATATGAAATGGACAAAGTCTGTAACTGGATACATGGAACCTACTAGGCACATTATATCATGGAGGTGAAATGACACAGTAGACAAAGCACCTGGCTACTAAAAAGCAGAACCATAAGGGAAGTATAACTACAATAAACAGAACAAAGTATCACAGGACAATCTTACAGACGACTTTTATAACATGGATAGTAGGAATGAGATGTTCAAGATAGCTAAGCAAATGTTAGGCGTAGTTTCTACCCTAGCTTTGCCCAGATTTTGTCCTTTTGAAGTTCATTTCACAAAGCTCAGTGAAAGAAAAAGACAGTACTACACCTCTGCATCCTCTCCACAGCACTTCTTTGACTAGGATCATATTCTATTGATAATCTACTGTTACAACTCCACTTTCAAGGTGGAAAGATTGCAATTTTAGGCCAAGTCAGAGTAAAATGCATACAGTGATGGGGATCTTGTTGGCATACAAAGTGTGATGTATTAAAATGTGACCTAAGGGATAAGGGAATGACTAGGAAGGCTGCCAGGGATTAAGCAGCATGGAGAGGTGCCATTTGGTGACCAAGGCCGACACATGCAAGCATGTTGGAGCCTTTATAAATCATACAATACAATAAGAGTGGGTGTCAAAAGTGCAGAAATCAGGTGTGCTTTGAGAACACCATTACACACTGCTGACTGTGAATTCTAACTGAGACACGGACAGCTTGGACTCAGGAGAAAAGTTCAGGAACCATCCGCTCTGAGTGTGACAGTGATAGCTAAAAAAATGAATGGGGACAGTTGCTGAAAACTTCAGGTGATGATGGAGTTAGGACGGCAACTGATTTAGCATAACAATCAATCTGTGAAGGACGATTTGGTACTGGATGACTTGATGAAGATTGTGACTGAAATGTAAATGTTTATAAGGGTAAGTGATGCAATTAAACAAGCAATGGCAGAGATCTGAAGTTGTTATACCAGATATTAGAATTTGATTGAAAGGGTGTGGGAGAGTATGACTATACGAGGATAAAAACTAAAACTGGTAAAGATGCAATGTGGGTTTGTCAGGCAGGGGTACCAAAAAAGGCTGGTTCTAGTCATACAGTCTCCTGGCATACAGGAAACCATTAGGCTTGTCACTCAATGTAAAGCCACCTAAAAAGGTAAAAAAAAAAAGAGAAATAAAAAGCGACAGGACAGATAGGAGTACCGGTACAGGGAAGTAGGCAGACAAAAAGAATAATTAAGCTGAGGGATGAAGTTGGCAGCACCAGATGAAGTGTCTGAATGACGGTCACCACCAAAAATTTATCCTAGCTTCTAGGGTCAGCTAGAGATTTGCGATAGATGTCAAATTCTTCAAGAATACTCCCCCAGTACCCCTGCTTGTCGTACGAGGCGACTAAAAGGGTTGGTGGTGGGTTAATGCCCCATCCCGTAAAAAGAACTAACTAAAAAAAAGAATAAAGCGCCTCGGACCCGGACGGACCATACGTTGACAACTAAGGAATGGACAAAGGACATTCTTAGGGTGGGAACATGGAATGTGAGAGGAGTGAATGATGAAGTGAAAGAGAGAGAGATTGTTCAGGTGCTTGAGGATGCAAAAGTGGATATATGTGGACTGACTGAAACTAAATGGCAAGGTGAAAGGGTGAGAGAATGGGAATATGGTTTAGGTATATGTGCGGGAGTCAATGAGAATGAGAGGGCAAGAGAGGGAGTATGTCTGATGATAAGCAAGAAGTGGAAGGAGAATATAAGAGAGTATGGAACAGTGGGTGCAAGGATTGTATGGGTGAGGATGAAAGTAGGCATACAAGCGTGGGTGATTGTATGTGTGTATGCCCCGACAGAGGACTGAGTAGCAAGAATGAAAGATGAGTTTTGGGCGAGAGTAGAAGCATGTATGGACAAGTTTAAAAGGAGCGAGAGGGTGCTGTTGATTGGAGACATGAATGGCAAAGTTGGGAATGTACGAGTGGATGGAGTGGTTGGTCAGTGGGGTATGCCAGCTGAAGTAGATGGGAATGGTAGTGCTTTGGTGGACATCTGTGCTTGTAAGGGGCTGGCAATAACCAACACCTACTTTTGTCATAAGATGATCCACCGGTACCATATACATGGAGAGTAATGAGGAGGATGGATGGTGAACTTGTTGAACGAAAGGCAATGATAGACTACGTGTGCGTGGATGAGCGAATGAGAAGACAAGTGTTGGATGCAAGAGTGTGGAGAGGGTGGGGGAATGGAGTCTCGGACCATCACTTAGTGATGGCCAGGGTACAGCTGCAAAGAACTGGTTGAGGAGACGAAGGGGAAGACAGGAGGAAGCTGCTCCTGTGAGAAGAGTGGAGAAATTGCAAGATAGTGAGAAAATGATAGAGTATAAGAGCATAGTGTAAGAAAGATTGGGAAGGTATGAGCTAGAGCAGGTGGAAGGGGTGGAAGACGTAAGTAAGATATTCACGGAAGAGATAGGCGCAGCGCGTGAGGCGGTTTGTGGAGTGAGGAGGAGATGCAAGGGTGTGCGAGGGACAGCATGGTGGAATGACAAGGTGAAACGAGCTGTGGAACAAAAGAAGAAGGCACATAGTGAATGGTTAGTGAGTAGAGGTAGGGGAGAAGATGAGAGAAAGAAGAGAGAGGTATATGTGAGCATGAGATGGGAGGTTAAGAGACTGGTGAAGGAGAGTAAGAAGAAAGTGGATGAAGAGTTTGGGAGGAATCTGAGTGCGAAATGGAGGGAGAGTAAGAATTTGTTTTGGAAGGAGGTAAAGAAAGTAAGGCAGTGTGAAAGGGGAAATAGTAGGGGAGTGAAAGGTAGGAATAATAGATTGTTGGTGGAGAAGAGAGAGAAATTGAGGGGATGGAAGGAGCACTTTGAGGATTTGTTGAATGTAGAGAGTGAGAGCAGTGTGAGTTTAAGTGGTTGGGGAATGGCTGGGAGAAGAAGAGATGAGAGGAGGGAGGAAGAGATCAGTAGGGCAGAAGTAGTGGACGCAATGAAGAAGATTAAGTTGGGAAAGGCCCCAGGAATTGATGGAGTGTGTAGTGAAATGCTTAGGTATGGGGGTGATTGTTGTGGAGTGGATATGGAAGTTGTGTAGATTGGCTTGGGAAGAGGGAAGGGTTCCAGAGGACTGGAAATCAGCTATAATTGTTCCTTTATACAAAGGAAAAGGGGAGAGAGAAGTATGTTGTAACCATAGGGGTATTTGCCTTCTTAGTGTGACTGGTAAAATATATGGTAGAATACTCATTGACAGGGTTAGGCATATGACAGAGGAGCTAGCTGGAGATGAACAAGGGGGATTTAGGAAGGGAAAAGGGTGTGTAGATCAGATATTTGTTCTAAGATGTTTAGTGGAGACGTATCTAGAGAAAGGAAGGAAAGTGTATGCTGCCTTCATGGACTTGGAGAAAGCTTATGACAGAATAGATAGGCAAGGTATGTGGAAGGTATTAAGAATATAAGGAGTGGAGGGGAAATTGCTGAGCGCTGTGAAGAGTATGTACAAGGGAGCTAGGGCTACGGTGCGAGCGGATGGTGGGCTGAGCGAGTTCTTTGATCTCAATGTGGGACTGAAACAGGGTTGTGTGATGTCTCCATGGCTGTTTAATATATACATGGATCAGGTTGTAAAGGAGGTGCAGGGTAGGGCAGTGGATGTGGGGGTGGCTCTAATGAATGAGGGTGAGATTTGGAAGATTCCGGTGTTGCTGTTTGCTGATGATACAGTATTGTTGAGTGAAGATGAATGGGAGTTGCAAGGTTTGGTGAATGAATTTGGGACAGCGTGTAGGAGGAGGACTCTGAAAGTTAATGTAAACAAAAGTAAAGTTATGGTGTTTGAGAGGAATGAAGTCACAGAGTGTGCTGTGAGGTTGGATGGTGAGGATATGGAGAATGTGAGTGCATTCAAGTACTTGGGTAGTGTGATGAGTAAGGATGGTTCTTTGGGGGATGAAGTGCGTGAAAGGGTACAGCAAGGAAGGAAGGCTGTTGGTACACTGAAAGCAGTGATGAGAAATAGGGAGGTGAGTATGGAAGTGAAGAAGACACTGCATGATAGTATTGTGATCCCTACCCTGACGTATGGATGTGAGGCGTGGACCTTGCAAGAGGGGAACAAGTCAAGAGTGAGAGCAGTGGAAATGAGTTACTTGAGAGGAGCATGTGGAGTGACGTGGAGGGACAGGTTGACGAATGAAGTGAAGGAATGTTGTGGGGTGGATGTGGATGTGGTTGAGATGATTAGGAGAAATACACTGAAGTGGTTAGGACATGTGAAGAGAATGGAGAGTGAAAGACTGACTAAGAGGGTGTATGTAGGTGAGGTGGAGGGAGGGAGAGGGAGTGGTAGACCGAGGATGAGGTGGAGGGATGCAGTTGAGAGGTATATGAGGGAGGTGGGGTGAGTTGGGGGGAGGTTAGTCAAATGGTGGGTGACAGAGCGACTTAGAGGCGTTTTGTCTGCGGCCACCCTTTGCAGGATTAGGGCGTCGGGCTATAGATAGATAGATAGATAGAATCCAGTGTTATAACTCTGAAAAATTTACTTTTAAAATCCAGTGTTGCTGAAAAATAAGGAAAATGGGGAATAGAATACCAACAAGAAACCAAATAAGCTCAGGTAATTATGGATATACTTCACAAAAAAATGTATAAAAATTCTTGTTTAATTAGCAGTCACATTAAATGAAACCCGGCTAAGACAATTCACTTTTCATAAACATAATTTAGCGAAGTGATCAATTTATCTGCTCACTCCTATCATACACGGTCTCAAACCTACCTCCCGACACCGCTGAAGTTCCTTTTGTTCCGAGTGATAAGGTACGAAATACTTGTCTCGATACAGTCAGAGCCATGTTAAGCTGCAGGCCACGTTAATTACCAGAACACTGCAAGGGCTACATCAATGATCTTCAGGAGTATTTAGTACCGCTGCTGATATAACCTCTTCTTCTTCTTTCTTATACAATCTGCACGTCGCACTCGCAGGCAGCCCACCCTGCGATCTTACAAAACAAATACTGTACTCTTGTTTTGTTTTATTGTGGGTAGTACACAGCTATTGGCTGCTGTTTTTTCTTTTCATAAAAGCTCTTTTTAATTTCATAAAATAATCGGGTAAGTAAATATTAGAAACATCACTGCTAATGAAAATAATATCTGTTTCGTACTGTAAAAAGAATTTTGAAGGCAGGCTATAACCTAGCAAGCAATGATGTATTTGTGGTTGTAATATCTTGGCCTTATCATTATCTAGTAAAGCTATGGACTGGCCGATATCTGAGGGGAGTGGGTGCCTGGTCAAACCCATAGCTCCCCCATTTGAATGTCGGATTATTTGATTGTGTGAACAATAATGTAAACTTTGTAGAAGTATGCCCTCCCCTCCACAAATTGGGGTTCATCTTGCCACAGTGGAGAGTTTCCCCACCCCCCCGCCCCCCAACTTCATCTTTGGAGTCCTGCATTTATTTCTGTAATGCTAGGTGTACATAGGCTCGACTTCTCGCTTTCTAAAACACCTAACGTGGAGCGGGGTCCTCTTTCGAGACCGGAGCTTAGTGCAATAAAGACAAGCAGGACACAAAAACTCTAGGCAATAATCAGACACAGGACAAATCAGTAGATATTACAACGTAATACATAGCAATCTAAAAACCTTATCTAGGACATGTGTATCTCGCCGGATACTTGCTTATCTGATATTAATGCCAACACAATCAATCCTAGTGTATTCAGGGTACAGTGAATATAGGCGCGCGCGTGAGGCGCGGGGGGGGGGGTGAGTCTCACGAGGGGGGAGAAGGGGGGGTGCGGGGAGTGACTTGTGACGGCTCACAAGGGCGGGAGCGACAATAGGCCGTCTCTACCAGGACACTTTCGGAGCGACAATAGGCCGTCTCTACCAGGACACTTTTGGAGCGACAATAGGCCATCTCACGAGGAGGGGCGCCGTCAGGAGTGTCTAGAACAACTCCACCCGTAGCTAGTTCAACAATCCCACTCCGTGAAGGTAGTGTCCTTCTCCTACGACGGCGACGGCGTCGTGGCTGTGTGACATAGGGGCGCACGGCCCGGGCTGACATATGCCGTTGTTGCCAGGGGTTGCTCCGATTGGTGGCGGCTACCCCGTGGGGTCCGTGTGGGGGTGTCGGCACGTTCCCGGGCATACTGGGCTGTATCTCGCTTGCCCTGTTGTCGGGGGCACTATGGTATTCTTCTGTTTCCATTTCGGGGGCACTATGATGTTCTTCTGTTTCCGTTTCGGGGGCACTGCTTTGTAAGTCACGCATTTTAATTTCCGATACATGGGATCCTCTACTAATGCGCACCACGCCTGCAGCACCTGTTATCTGTAATGATGCATCCTCTGCACGGTTATTCATCATCAACACCTTCCTAGGGTTTTACTCGGGGGAATTGAAGATGCCTGGGTTTCCTCAAGGGACCCTAATGGCCCAGATACTGTACCAGTTTAGGAGCCTCAGGCGGCGGGGTGGTAACGTGCTTGCTTCTCTATTCTCTTGGCATGAGTTGATAACCACCCAAGGCCCATGGGTTGGCCGTAAAGAACTTAACTAATTAGCCTAGCCCCGGGGCCCTACGAGATGAGGCAATAAAGGATCATATGCTAGAATACCAGAATTCTTATTATTCCGTTTCTCTGTCTTTCATTCAAGCTCTGGATATTACATTAACACAAAATGGAGCACCCACCCACCCACACAGAGATAGAGAGAGAAAGATAAGGATTAATCTCCGAGCTAGACCTCATCAAATCATTTAGCTCTGCTAGGGTTACAGGAGAGCCCTACCCCTCCCAGCATAGCAGCCACCGGGCGGGGCGCTAACTCGCAACCTCACGATTACGAGCCCGACACCCTACCACCGAGCCACCGCGCTCCCCAGAGAGAGAGAGAGAGAGAGAGAGAGAGAGAGAGCAGCATACATCTGTGCTCTACAATCAATTAAGTGTCCCACGACTAGCCTATGACGTTTGACCGGTTGCTCTCAAATCTGAATCACTACATCTGGCTTGACCCTCAACCCTTCCACCAAGTTTGGTTCAAAACGTATAAAAACTGAGTTAACCTTGACCTTTGATCTATTTTCAAAATCAAATCACCTTACCATTGCTTGGCCCTCGGTTCTTCCACTAAGTTTGGTCCTAAGCGGATCAAAACTGTCTGAATTAAATAGCTCACACACACACACACACACACACACACACACACACACACACACACACACACACACACACACGAGACAATAATACACCTGTGGGCGGTAGTGCACAGGGACGAGGAGCAATCATTTCTATTTCTTAATCCACTTTAAAAGTACCATCATTAACTATACCATGAATTTTCTAAAACAATTCAGTTAACAGCCTGTCCAAGAAAGAAGATAATTCAAGATGCAGTTGTCATTCTGCTTTCCACCAAAGTTTTAAGAGAGGAAGGGTAGACTTTCCCTATATGTAACTTCCCTTCCCATAATTTTTATCATATCCATTAGTGAGAACCTCAAAACTAACCCCACATCAGGTGTTATACCGTGATATCTATTGTGCATTGTCCGGTCCCGCCTCACCGACTTGATCTGAGAGTCACATCTTCTGTCCTAACCTGAACATTCTTCGATCTCCACATACTAAAACCTACAGTTCCATTTGTATGTTTAATTCAGTTTTTGAAATGTTGCCTAGGATTGCCAGATTTTAAGATTTCTTTCATATTAATCTTCTCCCGTATAACGAAGTTTTACGAATGAAATGTTATAAAAGACAATTAAGTTACTGATACGTACTACCAAGTGAAAGAATAAGTTTTCCCTGTATCACTTAGGACTCCCCCAAGTAAAACAATTAGCATCCATAGATTGCAACATCTGCGCTTAGAATTTGATTTTATCCTATGACCTTCCATTTAAACCGATTGCTCTCAAAGTGGAATTACTTCATCCCTGCCTGATCCTTAACTCTTATGCTACGTCTGGTTCAAACCAGTTCAAAGCTGAGATAATCTAGCCCTGTGATCTTCACCTCTGATCTTTCTCTGTGACCTTGAACTTTGATTGTGTACAAAATCGAATCCTTTTTATCTTTGCCTTACCGTGAAACCTTCCACAAAGTTTGATCTAAATTGGGTAAAAACTGCTTAAGGTGACCTTGACCTTTGATCTACTGTTCTAAAAAGGTCAACCCCATGGGTGATCCTCAGCACTACCACCAAGCATAATTCAGATCATAATAAAGCTGATCTAGTTATTTTGTCTGCACACAAACACACCGGTCGAACTTTGACCTTGCCCTGTGACCTTGACCTTTCAATGCCTTGTCAAAATTGAAACCCTTTGATCTTGCATTTCTCAATCCTTCCCACAACTTTGGTCTGAAATAAACAAAAACTAAACAGTTGACCTTGCTAGGACAAGTTTGACGTTGCCCTGTGGTCTTGACATTTGACCTGTTGTTAAGAAATGTAAACCCCTAAACTGACCGTCACCTTCCACCAAGTTTGGTTAAAATTTGATAACAACTGAGTTTTGTTCACACACACACACACACACACACACACACACACACACACACACACATTGAGGAAAACTTAACAAGTCTCGTTTCGCGCATGATGAACATAAAAAAAAAAGATAGAAAAACAAAATGAAGAACTATAGAGGTTCTGTTAAAAAACACTCAGATATGAATGTCGTCACTGCTGAAGTTCAGGATGCTCATTTTTTTTTTTTTACAAGAATTACATCACCGAACTGCAATAATTTTAAGAGCTTGATTTAAAATGTGCGCGTGTTAAGTATTTGTAAAACAAACATTTACTTGTAGGCTACACACATACACACACAGTACTTTTTGTTAAAAAAAGGAAAGAAATGTATGGACTGATATGATGTTGACAGCACAATGACTTGCCACACACTCATGGCAATTCTACCCTTGTTTTCTAGTCCGGTAATCTCTCAAAGCCTGGCAGTACAGCGTTAACATCTTCCTCTGAAATGCTCGTCTTACATCTCAAAGGGCCCCTGAGACTGGACAAACTGGCAATTAGGAATTTTATATATATATATATATATATATATATATATATATATATATATATATATATATATATATATACAATTCGTACTCGTTTTCTTTTTTGAAAATAACCGCACTAATGGATTTCAAAGTTCTACTGCAGTCTCGTCCAGTTGTATGCTTTTAGTATTTTCTTTTTTCCGTGACGTCACCATCGTTACAAGGCAAGCTGCTGCGTGATCATTGAGGTTCAGGGATACACACGATATATTGCATATTGTATTATTCTTTCTTACAGGATCTAAAATTGAAGACAATAAGACATACAAAGAGAACACAGGAAGAATAAGAACACACTGCCACAACTTCACTCCTTCCTCACCATTAGATATCTTTCTTATGATGAGAGGTAGGGTGCAACTAATTATTAATCGGAATTTCGATGAAGTTGTAATTGTTGTAGTCTGTATGAAAGCGACTGTAAAATGAAGGCTGACAACATTTTGTATTCAGTGCTTAGTCTAAATATGGTTTCTGCATTTTTTTTACGTTATTAAATAAACTTCTGAACGTGGCCACTGAGGGCCTTTCTGGACATTTCCAAAGCTGCACAACTGGTACTAATACATTTAGGACCTGACATCACACAATAACCACTATCTTACATGATCTACTGTGCTACCAAGTTTCAAGAACTCTCACTGCGCTCAGCAAACTGGATTACTTGAAAGTGTAGCAGGGAAGAGTTGCGTGATTACAAGACACGACACATACACAGTTAAGTGGTAATGGTTCTGTACACAGAGCTCAGTCTTCATTCAACTAATGACCAAAGATGACAAAGTCTACTTCCATCGACTCGTGTACCTTCACCCCGTGCACAGATGTCAGTGTAAATGTCTGTAGTATGACTAGGAAATCACAATAACATGATCATAGACGTATGAATAAGGAATCTACAATGTCAGACGAAGACCATATTTCAGATAGCTTCGGCTGTAAATGTCATCCTCCTTAGAGGCCAACTATAGAGGTACAGACAGCACATCCTTGCAGTTGTCTATTGTGGAGAGAAACAGTTGTCAATGAAACTGGTTGTAATAAATTGTTCATCCGTCATTATTTTTTTTCCTCAGAACTACTACAGAATGTGGTGTCAGATTACAGAATCGTGATACACTTTACCAATTATCCTCAGCAGAATGCAAGAAAGGAGTCGTGGGAGAGGGACCTCAGGTGAATTTCGTCATCCCAGGCGTTCCTATCATCATGCTGACCAGGAGAGTATCCAGGAATGTAGGTATTAAGTGTTTCCTCAAGGTAAACAACCATGGTTACAAGGTCAGAGCAAAGGGATGATATTAGAAATGGGTGGGGATGGTGATAGGGAAAAAAAGTGTTAAAACACTACTCTGCAGTTGACTTTTTTCCCCTGGGAAAATATGTTGCAAATGGCTAATCTCATTGGTAGTATTTGTTTTCATTCTCTCTCTCTCTATTTTGTTAAGGAGGAGATTTAGGTCCAGTAACAACCCGCCCTGGATACGCCTCTGCGCCAGACCCAGAGTGGACACATTATATACACTAACACGATGCCCCTGCAACAGACTTTATTGTGCCCAGGCAGCAAAGGTCAACATTCTAGAAGACAACAAAACGGCACCCAGTTGACAATCTTCTGCTAACACTCCACCTGCACAGATTGAGAAAGCATAATATTTTCAGTTACAGCTGTAGACGCGACTCAGGAGCCCCGAAGGTTTGCTTTTAATGACACAGAACTGACATCTGCAGGTCATCATTATTTTTGTCCATCGTCTGAAGATTCATTTATAATGAAAACTACGTAACTTATAATCTTTTAGAGTAACATTCCAGATGGGAAGATAACTGATTAAATTTAAATAATAACCTAAGTTCTTCACATGAATGGTTGGATACAAAACATGTAATCTAGTGTGACGTCAAAAGATATGAGTAATAACTCTACACTTTGACCAATAAACGGCATAAAGTCTGGAGAAAACTTTGCTGCTGCAGTTCTTATTTAATTTAGAAATGCATAAGGGTAATAAAAAATAGTAGAAGACAAATGTTTTCTCAGCAATGCAAAGACAAAAATGTACTGAACATTAATTTCTTTGTTTCCTTGGTATTACAACGACGACCATACGACTTCACTAAGATGAATCATAATCAAGCTATAGTGACACACCAAATAACCTTACTGCTTCCAGGAATATGTACATAAACGCGAAGGAAGCATTATTAACCCAAAACACGAGGTTAATAGACTCAGTAGGGGGACATTGATTTCACGTACTTTATTTTGGCAAACAACAGATGCTTTTATTCAGCTGAGGGCAGTTCTTGTTTACATAGCATTAAAGATATAGATATTGCAACGATGTTCCCTATATAGCCTAGCCTACCCCATAACTATCCAAACACATTTCACAACTGACCGAAGGATGATTGGACAGACAAGAAGCACAGCAACAGGAAGTCCTAAAGCTAAGACACAATCACTCATCACAAGCTAGACAGCGAAACACGATCAGCCATTAAAGTATGGCCTCTGGGGGGATATCTGTGTGACACTACACACGAACTGGATAACCACCAAGACGAAGACGAAAGAGGCGTTGTCACAATCACTTTCATTCTCTACGGTAGGCTACTGAATGCTTTAACTGTACGGCATTATTTTGGCATCTGTGAAGGGGTAGCAGTTATAATACAGTAAGATACATTTTATGCCATGTGTTCTTATTACTCTTATTTAGTACTATACCCTAATTCATGCAGTAACGATGAGACGGATTGAACTAAAACTATAGCACAACATTCTTATAATTAAGTGACCTTACCCATGCCCTTTGATCCACCACCACGCCCTCTGATAATCTACCCACAATCCATGATTTATCGCCACACTCTTCACCCCTTTTATTTCACATTCGGCACCATATTATTCTCACATCACTCTTTATACTGATAACCTACATACCACGGTCAGATAAGCGTTTAAATCAATCGTTCATCTACTGAACTGTTTACACCGCTAAATTTTTCTCACATCACGCATATACCCATAATACTTGCGACTTTCTCAAACAGGCTCCAAAATAACTCTCCATACTTTTTCTGTTCTCTTTCCCAGTCTCTCCAATTCACCATACAGTAATTCATCCCAGCACCATCCACTCACCAACCAACCAACTTCGGACATAACGCATATCACTTGCCCGTTTTATTTATTCATTTATTTTTGTGAATTTGACGTCCCTCACTTCATCAACACACCTTTTAACTGCTTATTACACTGATCACCAAATAATATACACACACACATTATGACGATATGACACCACTACCTAACCATTCTATTATTTACCCCTAGTACTTCACCGTTCATACCCCATCGGCCGCCAGCACACCGAAAGAGGAGAGTCGAATCGATTCACTAGAATAATTTGATTGAAGTGAATGATTCCTCTTCCTACAGAAAACTTCAAGGAGAATCAGGTTTTTAGTATTACCAGACTGATGCAGTATGGACGCGTAGTTTTCTGTAGTACTGTACTTATCTGATCTCGATGTCGACTTGTACTGTTCATCCATTATCCTGTATATTTGACGCTACAATGACAGTGAAACACGTGGCTTTCCTGTATATCGATAATCCAGACCTTAGCAACCTCTTCATTGTGAGGGGATCAGGATACGATCTTAGCGTCTTCGATCACTCGGCTCACAGAAAGCAGGCAACGTAGAATTAATAACATCATAGTCTCCACAGTTATGATCTCACCACAACCATGACTGACGAGAAATTGGGTCGGGCCGTAACTGACTCTAGTCGACTGAACGTGATTAGATTCGACTACCAAAGCCTAAACAGGGTCGTATACTCGTCCAGTGAATACTCTTACTGCCTCTCCTCTTTAGTGACTTACGGCCCATATTACATCATATTAGTTTACTGTATTTATTCCTTCTCTATACTGAGTTTGTTGCATAAATAACATACAAATGAATACTGAGGTGTAATATTTAGAAATGAACTGAGGAGGAGTTGCTAGTGCTTCCAAACCCCACAAGAATAACGACTAACGTTTTGCCGAATTACACACAAATTAATGGGCGCCAGAGTGGACAGACATGATCACTCAGACCAATATGACTCGACTCGTGGTTATGCAGACAGCCTTAGACATATGACACGCCTTAATCAACCCCCGTACCATCTGACCGTACTATTTTAACTACCATTTTAACCATCTGTACTTATCTGTGACACACCTTACCCGATCTCATTTAGCTGTAATATTTAACTGCTACAACTCTTCTACCCGGCACCCATTCCCTTATCGTTTACCATTTGACCGTAGTATTTAATCGTATACCTTTGACATTCCTTTTCCCACCACCTTAACATTAAACCGTTCATACATTGCACTTAATACACCTTCTCCGCCCGCACCACCTAGTCTCTCCATCCACTCATCCTCGCTACTGCTGAGTGGAGAGAGCCGATCCACATTTATAGCAGTAAATGAAGTTGTGAGACCCGCCCCCGTTCATGGCCATTTTATTCTTGGTGTCGGCCTCGGGGGAAGACGTCTCGGCCTCGTTCTCGTCAATAGATTCGTCCATTTCCAGCTTCTTGAGGTCCGGGGTGGTAATGCTGTCGTCCACACTCTTCGACCGAAACCGGGGAGGGTTGTATACATCGTCTGTCTGCACACCTGGCGGGAAAAACAGTACATGGATATTATATACGGAGAAATTAATAACGTGTCTGGCTTTTTTTACCAGTGACGCAAACTTTGCAAGCGGGTGAATTATAGCTTCATATTGGAAAATTGATTAAAAAATACGACAGTTTCACTCCGACTTGAAAAGCCCATATTTCTTTTCTCCCCCTCACTGTCTCTTCCCCTCCGTCACTCTCCCCTTCCGTACCCTCACTTCCCCTCCGTCACTCTCCCCTTCCGTACTCTCACTTCCCCTCCGTCACTCTCCCCTTCCGTACCCTCACTTCCCCTCCGTCACTCTCCTTCTCCCTCCCTCCCTCACTCACTCTTCTCCCCTCCCCTCTCTCTCTCTCCCTCTCACTTTTCCTTATTTTTACACACTCGCTGCCCCAACCTCCCTTCCCCACCCTCCGTTCCTCTCAGTCCCTCCTCTGCTCTACCTCCCTCACTCCCCTAACCTTACCCTTTCTCCATATAGGTCCCTTTCCCACTCCTTCGCTCAATTTACTCTGCCTCCCTCACTCTCACTCCATCACCGAGTCAACCCAGTCCCCATCCCCCCTCCAAACTGTTCTCCCTCGTTCTACCTTCCCTTTTCCCTCCATCACCCTACCTACTCCGCCTCCCTCACTGTACCTCACTTTCCTCCCCTACACTCTCTTCCTCTCTCCCCCTCACCCTACCTGTATCGTGGAAGTCATGCCCCTCCAAGCTGTTCTCCCTCATAACGGGCATGTTGTCTGGCGGGCGTGCTGAGTGTACCAGGGTCGTCACTATATCCATGCGCGAGTCTAGCGAATATTGTTTTCCCGCCATCAGCATCCCACGAATTCGACGACGCATCGCTGTGTGGATGGCCAGGGATTCAGTACAGACTCACATACACACACGCACACAAACAGTCAAACAAACACACACAAACACACACAAGCTTGCATACACACTGAAAGGTGAAATAGCAATATGTAGCCTACAGAAGAAATTTTGATACACCCACCCACCTACCCACACACACACACACACATACAGACGGACAGACCAAAGCAGAGATTCCTGATGAGACATACATACACAAAACCACCAGACAGACGCATACTTACAGATAAACGTATACACACAAAGACGTACATAAACAGGTATAAACACAAGCAGACAAATACACAGGACATATACACAGACGCATGTATACATACAGATTGACGTATGCACACAGGTAGACATATACACGCAATGTATACACACACGCAGACATATATAAACCAATACTGTATGTATACACAAATAACGTATGCACACAGATAGATGTATACACACAAACGTATATACACAGACAGTTATACACACAGACAGACGTAAATATACTGTCAGACGTAAAAACACAAGATGACCTATGTACACAGGTATGCGTATACACAGATCGACGTATATACAGATACATGTACACACAGACACGCATACACACAGCCACAACCAGCCCTTGCCTCTCACCTTTGCCTGGGGAGTCCTGTACGTCCAGTTTGAGCTGCTGGAGCTTCTTGGCGAACTCATGAAGGACGTCACTGTTGTCGAAGATGGCGGCGAAGGACCCGTTGACGATCTTGGGGGACATGGGTGAGTTGGCCAGCAGCAGTGACGTGCCGAAGTCGGGGTTCTTGCGGGTGTCTGTGGCACAGGGTAAAAACAAGTTAATACATATAAATACATATTAAACGTTAATAATATACCAGTATGCCAGGACAAACGGCCGTACCCTGCACCCTTATGTTGCTTAAGGGAAAGGCAGTGCTCTAAATTTTGACGGACACATATGGCCTATGGTTCTTGAAGTCTGATCAACTTGCATCCCACATGACGGGGTGCAGTTATCAACGATACAAAAATTATCATAAAAAAATGAGGGCTTGCCATCCCCTCTCGCGACATGTGCCTACAGACGAAAGTTATGCAAAATTAGAAAGTGGTATAAGGCAGTGGTTCCCAACCTGGGGGCAACTGCCCCCGAGGAGGGGAGGGGGTTATTTTATGCAACTGAAGTCACTAGAAAGAGAATTTCATGATCATTTTTCAAGGACAAAATTTCTGAAGTATTTTCCTTCAGTTAGCTACCTCGCAGACAGCATTCCTGGTAACAGTTTAGTATCAGTTCATGAAATTTTGATTGAATAGATTGACAGACATATTTTAAAGAATGCAGCATGGCGGATAAGTGGGTGTGAATAAGATGCTATACTGCCATCAAGAACTGGCAGTCTGGTTGGTCCTGCTGGTCTTGTTTACCTGTCACTGCAAAGTTGAGTTCTCCAAGATGCTGAGCACTACATCACAACAAAGCAGGGATATTCCATGAAAAATGATATCTGCTGTGCTCTAAGTCAACCAATGATATCCACACTGGCAAAAAAAAAAAATAAAAAATAAATAAATAAAAGCAATTTCAACCTTAACGCGAGTTTTTCACGTTACTTTTTTATTGTTATTTTACCAGCATGAACTGCCTTTTTTTTAATAACAACAGAGGAAGAAAAAACGAATAAACCAGTAGATTTAATTATGGTAGTTCCATGTAAAGCTCTTATATCTAACATAAGCCCACTCAAGCAATAATGGGGTGTTTGCTTCGGCAGAGGGGGACGAGGAGGAGGACCCGAAAGTTACCTTATTTTGTGTGGGGGACCAAACAACCAAAATGGATGGAAGCCACTGATGTATGGAAACACATACACATACAATAAACATATAAATACATACATATTATTTTATACATAATTATATATATTATATATAATATATATATGTATATATATAATACACACACACACACATGTATATATATATATATATATATATATATATATATATATATATATATATATATATATATATATATATATATATATATATCCCCAAGCGCTTTCGTGTATTCACATCGTCAGGGCAACTCACTCCCACCATGCCCCAATGTTGCGGCCCAAGGTCTAGGTGTGGGAAGGACACCAGAGGACATGGCACGCATACGGTAGGATGTGATGTCAGTGGTGGGTACATCTATACCACTGATGTCCCTGTTCAGTAGAGGAGCCAGCGCGCTCAGTGACCCTCCCCCTCCACCACTCCAGCACAGCACATAAAGCAGGGCAGGTCATGCAACTCTCATTTCATTACCACCCGATCATGGCTGTTCTCTCGACTTTTAACTCCATTTCTGTTTACCTCCTCCACATTACAGAAATATCCTTCCCACTTGACACCCTTTCCGCCCATCACCATATCGCAGTCACATGTTTGGTCTCCTTCTCCGCTGCCTTTCTTGTTGCAGACACACAGTTGGATTTCCGCTGCAGCCTGGCAGCTAACTATATGACTCCCCTACACCGACCATGGCCAGTGAAGATGTACTTACTATTAATGATGAAAAAAAAATGAAACACTCTGGCAGCAGCTTCCCCGTCTTCCCCTGTGGACTCCAAAGACCTTATTTTTGTTACATTAGGAGGCTTTGTAACACCTTTTCCTTTACGATTTATTTTATATATTACAGATTGTCATCGCGTATGTCATTTGGCAGGGGTTGTGGTGTGGCAGGGGTTGTGGTGTGGCACGGAATGTGGTGTGGCAGAGGTTGTGATGAGGATGAGGTTGTGATGAGGATGGGGTTGTGGTGCGGCAGGGGTTGTGATGTGGCAGGCGTTGTGAGCTGCTGTGGCAGAGGATGCGGGGTGGCTGGGGTTGTGCTGTGGCAGAGGTTGTAATATGGCAGGCGTCGTAAAGCCGTTGTGGCAGGGGTTGCAATGTGGCCATTGGTGTGGTAGGGGTTGTGGTTGTGGTTGTGTGGTTGCTGTGCCAGGAGTTGTGCAGCTGGTGTGGCAGTTCTGTGCAGGTTTTCAGCTCCGGTTTAGCATGCACGTCTTTTTGGAAACAGGTCAGGCTAGGTCAGTAATCTTTTTCCATTGGTAGATACTTTCCTTTCCTGGAAGAAGAAGAAAAAAAAAAAATCATGCGGACATCCATGAATCTGTCTTTAAGTGAATTCTGACAAGAGATTGAGCTCGCTGGATGAATATTGTGAGAAGAAGCGCATGATCAGGGATATGGCACCCCTTTTTAACGTGACAGCGTCCGGATTGACTCTGCCGGATACGGTTATGTGAAGCTACAGAACGTGGTGAATGTTTTTTACGTATCAGATAGAGCCAGGATTCCGGGGTCTTGAATGGTGAGTGAATGGAAGCGTGGCCCACTGGATTGGGCAATTTTGGGCTGTCAGGACGTTGCTACTCCTCACGCTGCCCTAGGGTGGGAAAGGAGATCCGGATGATGATGAGAAGGTCCGGATGATGATGATATAGGGACTGGTGTCTAAGTTAGTTGTAATGGGACAGTCTAGTCAAATTTCTGCTGCATCTGTTGAATTGTACCTTTTTAAATAAGCACTGAATATATTCTGCTACTTGACTAACTCGGATTTGGGAGCTTCGGTAAAGATGCTTCACCATTCCCTTTAGCATGTCCTGCATGTAGACTTGGAGAGAATGATACTATCCATTTAAAAACAATGCTTCCCAAGATAACATTGAAACAAGTAAAAGAACTATTCTATTGATAAAATTGCATCGCCATTATCCTAACACAACTTTACAATTAAATAAATTTGACAGGATCCAGAAATAGCCTAAGGAAACAAGGTGAAATCATCCGCCATGAAAGTCAAAACGTGAGATTTAACGTTGCTCGCAAAGTACTTCGCTTGAAGAACCTAACTACATTTCATTCTAAAATAGTGTGATTCTGCATAGCACTGGTTTGCATTGTCGAGGGCTGAGAAAGTTAGTTTAGAGAAGTGAGTCATCCAACAGTATAAAGAGAAGAAAAAAAAAAGTCCTTAGTTTTATCGCCAACTGCTTCTGTCTTGCTTTGACAAAGGTAAAAGAAAATAATTAGCCATCAGTCATGAAATGCTTTGGTGTGTTAATAGAATACTTCGCTTACCAGATATCGATAGGACAAGTGTTTGATGTGGCTCGACTCGATCAAACTGGATGGAATAAAACTGCCTTGGCTTCTAGTACCTACATACAGAATTTTAGAATGACTGATCAACTGTATATTTGTGAGAAAAAAAAAATGTTAAAATATTTACCTTCATCCCTAAGTAACAGACATTGATATATGACCAGATTATGGCTGGATGCGGTGCAATAATAAAAGTAGGAGGACTATCAAATGGCAGTCTGGAGAAATGGGCCATACCTTCATGTCTTCAACAGCCTCACCCCTTAGACATTAGTTTTCCACACAAATTCGTGGTTCATGTGATAATGTTGTCTACCATTGTTCTCCCATCGACTGTGGGACAGAGATCAATCTGTAGACTGCTAGGGTAAAAAGGGGCGAAATCCATTCCATATACATCTTCCATGAAATAAATTTCTTTGCAAAAATGTTTGCTATTTAAACTTCCACACATAATTTTCGGCCAAACACTGACTTATCAAACCACCAACTTTTTTTTTTTTTCTTGATTTTCACGCCTTTTCCTACTCTCAAACTCGTTCACACATACTCTCTTTTACACCCTCTGAATACCCATTTTTGCATTCATCTATGCAAACTTGTTTTCACCTTTTTCCCAGGAGAGGAAGACGGTGGCTGAATTGGTAGAGACGTGACCTGCAGTCCTACTGGACCCAGGTGCGAATCCCCGCTGGGGCAGGGAAGGATTTGAATTTCATAAAGGAGACTTTACTGATCTACTAGAAGCCCCGCCGACTTGTACTGTAAAAAATACCCCCGCTGATACCAATACACCAGTCCTGTATGAGACAGCCCTAGCATGTATTCAATATGGACGGTGGGTGTTAGCGCCGAAATGGTGACATATGGAGGTACATGTTATGTAGGAGGACTACTGGGCCTTGGGAACAGGCTGTGAAGCCTATGCCCAGAGTCGGACACGTAAAAAAAAAAAAAAAAATCTCTTACTGCTCATTTTGTACAAAATCCCTATGCTTTTTCTTATCCAGCCTCTGTCTCCCACAATTACTCTTTACAGTTTAGTATTTCTTTATATAATCTTTATGCATGAATATCACGCCATACCAAAGCTTTATACACATAAGTTACTTGGAACAATAACACACGTTCATTCAGTCCTGTATAGTGGCCTTTGTACAAATGCCTCTACTCAGAGTCTAGGGCTTTGTAGCACTAACCACTTTACTTCCTGAGACACTCTAATCTCTACTTCCTTTTCACATTTAGCTCCCTTTCCTTAAACTGCAACAAGGTCTTTCAAATGTTCCACAACTTCAAACTCTCCATTCACCAGCACGTCACACTGAGAGTCTTTTATTGTGTCACCAGCCATAGTCCTACACTTATTTACATCAGTTTCTGATAGATACACCGAATTCTAATGAACCAAGGGAATTCATCGAGCAAGCCACTAAAAATAATGGAAGAAAACTTCATTCTTTCTTACTTTTGTTTCTGAGATACACATTCAAGCTTGTAAGGATGTATATATACCTCCTTCCCCCAGACAAATGAATAATTATACACCTGAATACATAAGAAGAATCAGCCGATAACAGGCACTGTCTTTCAATGATTCCAAAATACCTAAAGACATAAGACTAATTCAATGAATAATGAAGTAATACTGCCGGAAAGTTAACATTCGAATGCAACACTCATTTTCTTCCAACACGAGGTTATGGAGGTTTCAAAGGACTGTTTGGTGGGGCAGATGAAGTGATGAGGAGGCTGCCGTCCTTGGAGATGAGGAAACAAAAATAAATACTGTGTAAGTGTCTGCAGGACCATCTCAGATCACGTACCATCCTTCTTGTCTTAACTCTCTGTGCTCCAGAGAAAATGGTCTATGCTTGGTCACTGGCAGGGGTGGGGGGAGGGGTGACAATTATACTGCAGGAAGAGCTAGGTAGACCCATGATCATTCCAAGCCTTCATTCCTGGTTTCCTGGTGAATTTCATCTACTGCCCTCGATTGCTCGTACAACATCACATTGCCATCTTCTAGGGAAATTTTTGATCTCATGGTGAAATGTCTAGAGAAGTGGTGTTGGTTTGTTTTGCTGGTCTTTAGGTTATTTCTGGGGTGTTTGCATGCTACAGGAGATGGATGCAACAACCCAGCGGAATTTGAGAATGGTCTGAATAATGTGTGTGTGTGTGTGTGTGTGTGTGTGTGTGTGTGTGTGTGTGTGTGTGTGTGTGTGTGTGTGTGTGTGTGTGTGTGTGTGTGTGTGTGTGTGTGTGTGTGCGTGTATGTGTGTGTGTGTGTGTGTGTGTGTGTGTGTGTGTGTGTGTGTGTGCGTGTATGTGTGTGTGTGTGTGTTCCCATTATATCTCATGAATGGCTAATCAACATGAAACCTTCAGGGTATCAAGATAACGCCAAAATGTTGAACGAGTTAGAAAATGAGCATTCGAGGTCAAGGTCATGGTCACCAAAATGGCTGCCAAAGGTCAACTACTTTTTATCGCCCGCCTTTGGCACTATTATATCTCATGAGCGGCCTGAGCTATCAACATGAAACCTTCAGGGTATCAAGATATGGCCCAAATTGTGGACTTGGCCAATAGCATATTCTGGCGGGCGATTAGCATTTGGCTCCCGAATGCTTTTCTTTCATATATTTATGCGTCCGACTCTGAGCATAGGGTTACACACCCTTTCCCCTAATCCTTGTCAGTACACTAAGTAAACCTATAATCTTTCTTCCCTGTTGTATCCTTGCTTGTATTTCATCCTCTGAACTTCCGGGCTAACATGTAATACGCAGGGTTTGACTGTAGACCCAAGGTAAAATGTTTCCAAGAGGACATCGTCCCGAAGATGGAAAACAACATTCTCGTGGAAAGGTTATGCAGGCTCCTCCTTCCACTTGTTCCTGCTCGTAATGCTTGTCTGTACAAACGATGGCTGTTCTCTGGGCTATCTGCTGACAGGATGACGCCTGAGAACGGGGTAATACAAATCTTACCCAACCAGACCGCGCCATTTACTCTACGGTTTACC